>NC_064927.1:247922552-248224003 GCF_023897955.1 Schistocerca gregaria | reverse complement strand
AGCCATTTGTTAAGCAAGAAACATAACATATGTTGATGCGTGAATGATGTATGCAGTAATCAACCGAGTACAGCAGGCTTGAGAGGCAACTAAGAACAGCCGTAATTTATTGTAATTTGATTTCTATTTCAATTTCCAATAAAAAGTGAATATTTAAATCGAACACAAGTTGCGTCCCAAGTGTATATAACTTCATAAGTTTGTATTAAATTTGTTCATTTTTCATGGAATTGTTTGAAGTCTCTAACTGCAGTACGAAATTAATAAAATAACACTTCCTGTACTTCAGTCACGCCTTTGTTCCGATTATTATGGGCACGAAACTGTCATCATTAGGCACCTAATCTTACTTGTGCATAAATTGTTATATTAGACATTTTCAATGAATTGAAAATGTGATGCAAGACTTTTTCTGTTTTCTTGTTCTCTGGGTGGTTGGTATTGTTGAATTCCCTCTAATAATAATAATAATAATAATAATAATAATAATAATAATAATAATAATAATAATAATTCCGTCTGCCTCAGCGATCTGGCAGAAATTTTTCAATTGGACGGCACTTCGGTGACCTCCCATGGTCCATAAACGCCCATGTATTCATCGAAATGGGACCTACAGTTTAATCGTTTCGAGTCTATACGTCATTGAGAGTTCAAGGATAGGGTAAAGGGAGATTGAAGCATTCCGTGGCCCTACTTGCATCCGATCCAGCTACCTTTTAGTTTTCAGGCAAGCGCCTTATCACTAGACCACCATGTCCGACGTATTACCATTACAGGGGTCCACAGTATTTTGAATGATAACCTCACTAGTATATTCAAGAAAAACTTTCGCGTATTCCGCAGAAATGTGTAATATAGCAATTGATGTATAAATAACTGGCACCTGATGATGCAGCATGCTGCCGAAGCGCACCGTACCAATAAATATTGGATTATAAAACCGACTGAAGCTGAAAAATGAGTTTCTTTTCATAGTCTGTAAAAACGTACTCCCAGCTCTGTAGCAGTGTATTTATTTAATACATCTTTCATTCTGGATCAAGGAGCTTTTATCTGCACTAAAGAAGCGAGAACAACTGAGCGACGCTTTCAAGTTATAGTTGCGCCCAAAAGGAGAAAGGAGTTTTGCCCAAGCCAGTTAAATATTGGTGAAAACTTCTTGATAAAATAAAGCTAGAAAAAGAGTGTGGGGTTCAGTTTTTTCTTAAAATGATTTTAATCCACGCTCGCGATGTTGAAAATGACAGTGGAAAATGTAATGCTGTGCTTATTTTTCGGAAATACCTGAATTGGCCACTAGGAATGGGTTTAGCTGTGAGGCTGAATGACGCCCAGCTCACTCGGCGTCCGTCACGGGACGTGTTTTGCTTGCCAGTGCTATCGGCGGCAGTCGCCGCGGCTGTGCATATAGGCTGGAGCCTCCCGCATCGCCGCGATTCCGGCCGCCAGCGCGGCCCTTGACAGCCCACTAATTAAACGGCCCGGCAGCCGCTTTCGCTTTCCGCCGTCTCCCCCGCCCAGCAGCTTACGTCTCCCTCGCCTCACCTGCCGCAGTTCCAAACAGTGACACAGTCTGCCACCTACTCGCTGTGTGGCTCTACCACTGGTGTTACCCTCTATATCTCAGCTGTAACCAGTTAATTATCACGGTGCTTCATGCTAACGTGATACGGGGCGTTTGAAAAACATCAGTCCTGCTTCAAAAGGGTGTCGTGTCTAAATGCAGGCACAAATGACCATAGGATACATTGTACAATTGCATTTAGGATCAAAGTTTACTTTTACCTTTCAGCTCACCCGGACGAATGACAAACATGCAAACTATAGTCAAACTCGTTGTATACTTTTGACATTAGGTCTAGAGTTCGTCGTTTCAGTGCCGTTGCTACGCGTTGTCAGAGTTGTTGGATGGCAAGCAACATAAATGGTAAAAGCAGGCAGGAAATTGGCCCCGAACATGTTAGACGGGTACAGTCCACGAGGACGTCGGTCGGTGGGACTGGGCCTCCATTGCCCATAGCGCATTCTAACCGAAAACGTTCTTTCTAAATATAAAAGAATATTTCAGGCAGTGATTTTTTATTTTATAAATCGCTATAATCCGCACTCGGATAAACGAGTGCTCCCTTTACCTGTCAGACATTTGAAAGATTTAAATTTTGCCGATTTTGCGTAATTACACTGCGCTGGATTGCAGTAGTGGGTTGGTCGCAAACATTCGTCTGCATTCTTTATAGGTTAATTTCACTCTCTGCCTGTGCCTATAGGCTTAAAATATCAAAAGCGTGGGGATTTATGATTCTACTCGAGCTAATTGTAGCTAGAAAGGTCAAGTATAGGATTGAGAGAAAGAAGGTGCTCCGAAATTTTGTGTTTCAAACTTATCGTTCCAGAGCTTTGCGGCGTTGCTTTCTTTTTATGTCCGTTCTTTTTATTTCAGTTACAAGTAAGAAACAGCGTTCGACTTCAGTGAAGCAAATTCACAGTATAGGCCCACTGTGTATTTAAACTGAAACCAAAACACGCCCGCATTTAAATTATACTCGCACAGGCAGCGTGACAACTTTTTCACAACGAGCGCCATCTGCACCAGATCTGACTGCCCGGATTTCGTACCGCCACAAAAACACAAGGGGCGACTCGAAACTCGGTTACCGTTCAGTTGATTTTTTTTTTACGTACAGCGCCGCGCATTCAATGAAACTACCAGCAGCGGAGATATTGGGCGTTAACGCAACCCTGTTTTGAATGTCGTGTGGTTCAGAGGATAGCCGAAGTGACAAATATTGACTTACGCACTACTTCGTTGTATATCTCTTAACTCACTTTAACGAATGATTTCTTATTACCATACTCACAGTGGACTTGAAATGTGTTATTAAACCTGACAAAATAGAACGAAGGACATAACGTTCAGTACACGAATAAACTGTGTCGTCTTGAACCTGTCTTCACTGACAATTTTTAGGTTAACTCTATAAATACCGCGTACGGCACAGTTTCATTAGACACCGCGTACGGATCTGGGTGCCGCGTTTCCAGCCGGCCGGAGTGGGCGAGCGGTTCTAGGCGCTTCAGTCTGGAACCGCGCGACCGCTACGGTCGCGGGTTCGAATCCTGCGTCGGGCATGGATGTGTGTGTGATGTCCTTAGGTTAGTTAGGTTTAAGTAGTTCTAAGTTCTATGGGACTGATGACCTCAGCTGTTAAGTCCCATAGTGGTGAGAGCCATTTGCCGCGGTTCCAAAATGGCACCATCCGTACATTTTTGTAAGTGTTACTACTTTTAGAATGTCAGTGCAATATGAAGACATTAAACCTCGCAAACAATTAATATTTATTGTAACTTCGTTAGCAATTTAGGAGGGGTAAGATAAAGGAATACGTAACTAAGCTTTATATTGTAATAGCAGTACTTTTGCTTTCAATAACGTACGATATTGAATAATTACAATATAAACCATATAAATGTGTTTCTCATATTAACTAAAACTAATGGTACATTGAAGGGCCAAAGAAAATGGTACACCACATACTATCGTGTAGGGCCCCTGCGAGCGCACAGAAGTGCCGCAACGCGACGTGGCATGGAGTCTAATAATGCCTGAAGTAGTGCTGGAGGGAATTGACACCATGAATCCTGCAGGGCTGTCCATAAATCCGTAAGAGTACGAGGGGTGTAGATCACTCCAATTATGCTCAATAATGTTCATGTCTGGGGACTGTGATGGCCAGCGGAAGTGTTTAAACTCGGAAGAATTCCGTAGCAATTCTGGACGTGTGGGGTGTCGCATTGTCCTTCTGGAATTGCCCAGGTCTGTCGGAATGCATAATGGTCATGAATGGATGCAGGTGATCAGCGTACATGCGTGTCACCTGTCAAGAGTCGTATCTAGACGTATGAGGGGTCCCATATCACTCCAGCTGCATGCGCCCCACACCGTAAAAGCGCCTTCACTAACTTGAACAGTCATCTGTAAACGTGAAGGGTCTATGGATTCAAGGGATGGCCTTCCATACCCGTAAACATCCATCTGCTCGCTACAATTTGAAACGACCAGGCAACGTATTTCCAGTCACCAACAGTCCAACGTGTCTGTGTTGACGGACCCAGGCGAGGCGTAAAGCTTTGTGTCGTGCAGTCATCAAGGGTACACGAGTCGGCTCCGAAACCCCATATCGATGATGTTTCGTTGAGTAGTTCTCACGCTGACACTTGTTGATGGCCCAGCATTGAAATCTTCAGCAATTTGCGGAAGGGTTTCACTTATGCCACATTGAACGATTCTCTTCAGTCGTTATTGGTCCCGATCTTGCAGGATCCTTTTCCGGCCGCAGCAGTGTCAGAGATTTGATGTTTTGCCGGATTCCTGATGTTCTCTGTATGCTCATGAAATGGTCGTACGGAAGAGTTCTCACCTCATCGCTACCTCGAAGGTGCACTGCCCCATCGCTCGTGCACGGACTATAACGCCACGTTCAAACTCACTTAAATCTTGATAACCTGCCATTGTAGCAGCAGTAATCGATCTAACAACTGCGCCAGACATCTGTTGTTTTGCACGCGTTGTCAACCGCAGCACTGTATTCTGCCTGCGTACGTATCTCTGTATTTAAATACGCATGTCTCTACCAGTCTCTCTTACGCTTCAGTGTATTGCAAATTGCTACATGTGTAAATAACAGACACTAAATATCAGTCGCTCTGCACTTGCATTTCCCCATCTTCTCGTTGACGACAGCAGTCGCAAACCACTTGGCGTGTCGAGTGATTGTTACATACAAAATGTTGCATGTCGAACAACGTACAGTTGTCTTGTCATTTTTGTGTGGGCTGCATTCCCGACACGGATCTAGTCTGTTTTCATTGGAATGTCTCGTCGACTCGGTATTAAATGGTTCTCGGTAGTTTGAGAGACATATGTACTCATATATCCCCTGACGAATTCTTAAGATCTGCATGGTCTTTGTAGTGTTCTCAGAGAGGTCAGAAAGTCCTTTCTACTACGTGTTGGGTCAGCGTTACTCCACATCCACAATTTGTGTGCATTTATTCCTGCCATGTCCAAAAATCTGAAGAATATTGCCAGCGGCCATCTTTTCGTTTTTCTCGAAGGCGAGAAAGCGAAGTCGATATTAAGTAAGGACTTTCCCTTTGTTTGCCGCAGTATATCTCAAAGCTGTGCACGTAAAATGTGCCACTGTCGCACATGGCGTACAATTTCAGGCGATACTTTGCCTGTTTGTCAGGCATGTATGGAATGAAAACAAAACCGACCTCGAAAGGGAAGCAGAATTTCGTCAGTGGTCACAAATTCTGAAAGGTAGTAATTGTTTTTACAGTTACTTTCAAAGTCCTGCGCGACCCTGCTGCTAATTTATCATACTTTTCTCGTGTTCCCATGGTCGCTCTCTCAGCAAACCTGATGCTTCTCAGTAACTACATAAATCTGTTATCATAAAACATAGGTCGGCAAACCATCATCCCTATACAATTGCGTTTACGAGTTCTCCGGGCATTGGCACGGCTATTTTTCTTGAGAGCGATTAAGAATGGAACCCCACAAAGAGCTTTTATTTCCGAGGAAGTAATGAACCTAGAATCTCGTTCCCTTGTATATTGAATTTTACATCTTCGTTCTGAAATATATATGCTTGTGCTTACAACAATTTTGTGAATCATTTTTGTTAGACTGAATGTCATAAACGCGTACAATTCCGAGGAAATATTTCTGCCTGCGCGGGTCCTGCCTGGAAATAATTTTATAATGCTTTTTTTTTTTTTATTTCGTTTTGTTCGGCAGAGACAAGGAGTTGCTTGTCCAAAGATTTTCTGACGTAAGAGCGGTAATCATTGCCTGTATTCATATTGAAGGGATTGGAATGTTTGTCCCTAGATTATTGTGTCGCTACTGTGGCGGTCCAGGTCCACACTTTCTTCCTTCTCTTCACTTTCCATCGATGAAATCGCAGGGAAGCTCTCCCTCTTCACCTTCGTCGCCAGACAGCCAACGAAGTATATATACGAAGGCAGTAACTTGTTCTGGAAAGAACGGTTACTGTTGATGACCGTGCAGCTTTTCCCTGGAATAAATGAGGACTGACTGACAACCTCAGCTGCCGACAGGTGTTGCTGGTATACCTCGATGTGGACAGCTGAAAATGTGTGCCCCGACCGGGACTCGAACCCGGGATCTCCTGCTTACATGGCAGACACACTATCCATCTGAGCCACCGAGGACACAGATGAATAGCGCGACTGCAGGGACTTATCCCTTGCACGCTTCCCGTTAGACTCACGTTCCCAACTGTCCACAATTCAACATATGTATTGTAACTTATAGACATTTGCCCACCCACTCATTACTCGCGCACGCTTTGGCGATTCCCGTAAGAGTTTGAGCAACCTGTGCGCATTCGCACAGACGAAGGTCAATGGCTGGGTAGCCTTTAACTATATATACGAAGGCAGTAACTTTTTCTCGAAAGAACAGTTACTGTTTATGACCGTGCAGCTCTTCCCTGGAATAAATGAGGACCGACTGACAACCTCAGCTGCCGACAAATGTCTACGTCCCTGCAGTCGCTCTATTCATCTGTATCCTCGGTGGCTCAGATGGATAGAGCGTCTGCCATGTAAGCAGGAGATCCCGGGTTCGAGTCCCGGTCGGGGCACACATTTTCAGTTGTCCACATCGAGGTATATCAACAACACCTGTCGGCAGCTGAGGTTGTCAGTCAGTCGTCATTTATAGCCAACGAAGTATGTGAGGTATAACTTCACCGTGTATATTTTCCCTTTTCCTAGAAAAGCAAAAGAGAGCAAACACGTAATTACGTGCATTGAACGTATCGCGGTATGCAGCGACGGTTAGCACAAACAACAGTAAAAGCAAAGATAGATAAGACAAGTAAATACGTACATATTTAACTGCGCGCGGTGTGGAATGGCACTTGCGCGAAGTTTTCAGTTGAGCGGATAGTTTCTCATTGACTATACGAGGGAACAGGAGACACACCTGCAATGCTCGGGAGAAGAGCGAATCTAGGAGTTCCTAGGAACAGAAAGTGAGGGGGCTAAGGACTACGTATTTTCGCGAGCGCAGGGTTTGCGGCAATCACCGCTGCCGCGCGGTAGCGGTATTTAGAGGGTTAAGTTATGCGCAGTTACAGCACACAGGGAAGTGTAGGTAGCTGATTTTGTGGCGAGTTCGCGGCCGCTTGCCAGCTCAGTTGGGATTTCGTCCACTTTTCCTACTTTCACTGAGTAGATGTGACACGGTCACACATTTCATCACCACCGGAAGTACTGAGCGAGTTGCTCCAGGACTTGGTATTCGGGAGGACAGAGGTAATAAAAATGTAGCGAAATATAACAGACACAGTCCATTAACTTTTTTAACGGGAGGTCGTCTCACTCCACGAATACATTTCCGGAAAGTTTGTATTGCGAAAACGAATAAGATTAATTTTGTCAGACTGCGTGTCGTGCACTGTTTCGTATCTAATTGCCCCGTCTATTAATCTTTACGAAATCTCGGAAGTCCTAACCTCCAGAAGACGCAGAGTTTGTGCGTAAGATGCTGCAAGAGCACGTGACTGATTCAAGGACAGAGTCGGTAAAACAAAATGAACTCGAAAACCAGTTTGTAATCATTTGGTGTCTCTCTGTTTGATAACCAATGCAGCAAATCCAAACTTGGCCACTACTAGACAGTTATTCTCCCGGAAGCAGTTCACGCAGTTAGGACACTATCGTCCCACTAAATTCATTGTCATGTGGAAAATGTAGTAACAAAGTATTGCGAAAAATTCCTAACTACCTACTTATCGTTATCGATTATTCCACAGTGGCCAGTCCAAAGAATTGTTTACAAACTCATCGCTGCTCTGAGATGTTTGGTCATTATAAAAAGCTACACAAACTAAAGAGAAACAGACTAGGGTAAACATTGCTCCCCCGAGATTAGCCATTAACTATCTGTTTACATTCTCATCGTCCTTGTAAACTAGTAACGGTTGGTTTACACCTCATATAAAAAGTTAATAACACCGGCACGCAACGTCAAGTTTACATGTGCTTCGAACATAATGCTGGAAGGTAAGCGTTGTTTGTAGAAATAAATTCCCTGCTGACAAAGAAAACATGCAAGGAACGTTACAGATGTAACTTGGTAGTAGTGTCTAAAGCTTGACATAGCTAGCGCTTAGAATTGACGCTTAGGCTGCGTCTCGAGACATGCACAACATGCCATTGATACCAATATAGGCCTAGAGGGAGTCTTTTAGGCGGTCTCTCTTCTGTCCGTTATGTACACCTTTCATAATTCGGTATTCATCAGCAGCAGAAGATGGCTTGGCTTACTGTCGTAAAAGGTCGTCTTATTCATTGCTAGCCATAAAAAGAATGTAATTTTTCACCTGGAAGTGACTTGTTTGAGCCGTTGGACCGCGTTGCGAGGGCTCGAGCATTGTATTCTTCAATCGAACAATGATGTTCAACATAAAATTTTATTAGATGTAGTTATGTCGTGCGGCAACGGCTGCTATTTCCACAAAAACTGAACCCAGTCGCCGTATTCCGTTGAACGTCCCAGATCCACAACCTCCGCCTAGCCGAGCTGAGCAGGGAGCTGAGCGTCAGCTGTGTATGGCGTTGCAAGTGGCATATGCGGCAGCCACAGAGTGTATTCTGCGCTTCCTTAAAAGTTTGCCCTGATAACTCTGAGCGCTCAAAGTGTGAGCCAGGAACTCCGGTCGCGTTGCTGAAGTTGAGAACGGACGCTAATCTCCTGTGGTGGAAACTTCGGCACCGCTTGCTGTATATCTGAAGAGGCCAGGATCTCCACCAGCGTCAGCACGAAGCTCCAACACGGTCACCTCGTGCACTGTTTCATGATGCCGTAGTTGACAAACCGCGCTCTTCAGCTTCCAGTTACGCAGATTATTCTCTGCTTCAGTATTTCCCGTTGTCTGTTCCAGAACAATTTTATCTCCTGTGGCATTCTTAAAATACACTCCATGTATTAATTTGGGCAACCTTCGCACCCACTTCGGATTGCATGTTATTTCAGTGCCTTCTTCTATTATATATATATATAGAAACAGATTATTGTTCGTATTACGTCTTTCGAAGGTGTAGCAATTAATCTCCTCTGATTTCTCTCGTGAAACAAGCAGAACAAATACAAGCACAAAAGTATGCGTTTTGTGGTGTTTCCGCTGTTGACGTTCCAGATATAGTTGCTCCTTCGCGTCAGTGGAAGCTTAATCTCTTGCCGAGATTATCAGGCAGTGTAGGATCCGGGATAAGTTATTGACTAGCAGTCTCAGTGATTATGCATCTGTTTGTTTGAGACGCTGACGGGCGAAGCTGGCTAGGACGACGTCAGCGTTTACCTGTTCTAAATGGCCGTCGGGTCTCCTTCACAGAAAATAATTTACAACGCGACTAATTCGAATAGTCCGTGCTCTTCGCTGTCGCACGGTTTCCCCATTGCTCTCTCGCTGTTACTAACAGCGGGAGGGCGCGGGGCGGGTCTCACCGATTTGGCTCAAGCAGTCGGTAAGCATACAGAATAATTCGGCGGCTCGAGTTCAGTTTCCGCTGCTACCCATCTTTTTCATTCAATGTAATGTATTCTTTGCAATGTTAAACCGAGGTTAAAGCTTACAATGGCACATCCAGGCACAGATGTTGACAACACCTGTGTATGCATGATTAACAGCAAATGTGTTATTACTTTCTACAGTAAGAACTGATAACTTCCTAGCCCTATATATATATAGTTAAACAAGGACTGTTTTTAAATGATTACCGCGCGACTGCTACGGTCGCAGGTTCGAATCCTGCCTCGGGTATGGATGTGTGTGATGTCCTTAGGTTAGTTAGGTGTAAGTAGCTCTAAGTTCTAGGGGACTGACGACCACAGCTGTTAAGTCCCATAGTGCTCTGAGCCATTTGAACCATTTGAATCAGTTTATGAAGAAAAAGGCTTGACAACCGACAGCCCGGTTTGTGGGTCCTGCAGCAGTAGCTATAAGCCAAGCAGTTGAGGGGTAGGTTATTGAAATTATGATTGATAATTTCGTTGTAAATTATGAAGATTAAAAAAGTATATTTTACACCAAACCTAATGAAGAGCTATATGGATTTTATCATTTACTCTTTCTTTCTATGCGCACGTATATTACTTGTAACAGGTTCCTGGGTCAGGTATAGACGCGAAAGATGTTGATTACGACATAGACGAATATTCTTCTGGTACTTTGGTGCCCCTGGCTTAAAAGAAGAAAGATCATCACTAAAATCGCGGTTTCAAAACCCGGAAAAAAAGATTATCTTCAGATTTGGGGAAGAGGAATAGAACAAGGCGGCAATACAAATAACAAAATATCGTTCACCACCTCCGAAACATAGGAAAGATTGCAGATGTACGGGACCTTATCAAAAGGTGACGACGGGAACATCACAACAATAGCCAATGGCAGTCGCATTTCCATATTTATCAGGAAAATTTCAGTTTATTGCTATTGATACCTGGGTAAAACTATTCTAAAGTAACATTCAATAAGATAGCGAAAAATCACCAAATTCGTCTGCAAAAATGATGTTCAAAGTTTGGAAGAAAAGATGCGAGCAGCAGAGAAGTTTTGTATACAGATAAGACATTAAATAGCAAATTTCAACCTTAATTATGAATTAACATTGATGCCAGTATGAATCAACGTATAACAGAACTTGGATTATAAAGTTGCGAGGATCGTTTTGGTGAAAAATCTGTTCAGAAACACCCACTCTTACACAGCGCAGTACAGTTTAACCGCTTCAGGGAAACTGGTATTCCTTGTATTTTTAGGTACGCGAGAGCCTGGCAGTAAATTTGGTCCTGGAGTCGCTGGTACCGTGACGAAATTAGAAGAAGAATATAAGAATATCGTCCTTATTTGCTTAAAGTCAGGAAAACTAAAAAAAGAGCTTTACGGAAAATTTTTGGACAAAACGTAAAAACCATATGTTGCTAATCATAAATTCCTTCTGTTTGTGGATTAGTGGAGTGGCCAAGCAGATTTGACGTGTATGGTGAGACGTTCAGCAATGAGGAAGGCGAAGTAATCAGTACTGTGAAGATCGTTCCACCCAAATGTACTCCTTTCGCTCAGATCTGTGATGTATATTTCTATAGCCAACTCAGTAATCGAATTTAAAGATTACAAAGTTCCCCTGATTGGCTACAATAGCGACGAGCATTATCGTCAAGGGAAGATGAAATTAAAATACATTCGATCGATCAGCATCACTTCAGTGCTTCTGTTTTCACCACATTGACTCGATACGCATGGTATGCATCTAAACTGGTAGAGGAAAGAATGAAGTAGGCTTTCTACTGAACCATATTTCGGATAAATTTTCTTGCTAAAAAAATGCCTTCAAAAAATGCATGATGTGAAAAATATTTATGATTTAAATGTTTGTGTGAAGATTATCATCCAAATAAAGCAAATAATTCCTCTCTAGAATTTTCGGAAATATTACTTTCATTCAGAACTTCAGACAATTATGAAAATTTACTGTTAAACTATATTTATTATTCAGATTAAAGTAATCGTAGCTGTCAATTGTATTTATTAATTTTACGTATATAAACTGATCAGTTAAACTTATTTAAATTTTATAATTGTTAGTTTAACATTACGAGGAATTAAATACAATTACAAAAAATTGGGCAGCAGCGGAATCTAACTAGAGGCCCCGAATTATCGCTCCGTACACTTACCAACTGCGCCACTCCACTAACTACGCAGTTGTTATCCAAACATCACTCTCAAAGTAATCAAAACATTTTCGAGAGTGTGTTCTCTTTTCCTACGACGCACAAAGACCAAACATTTTAGGAACTTCAAAGGGTCATAAACATTCTTCTACACACAAACTGTGAGCCAAATCAGTGAGATCCGTTCCGGACCCTTCCCTTGTATGTTAATAGAATGTTAGTTGTACCTGTCGTAAACGGCTCAGTGTAGTTTAGTTTCTCGAAAAATAATGCTCATGGGATCATATGATGCGTAACCCATAACTTTTCCCTATTTACGTATGAATCACACGCAATTAGAGATTGTAAGTTATGAAAGTTGATGTGGCTTAGTGGCCGAATTTTCAGTGGTAGTTTTTGATTGTTGAACTGATGTGATACGGGATTCTGTTTTTTCGCAATCGTCTGAATAATGCAAAAGGACAGTTCAAATATGCGTAATGTTTGCAAGGCGTAATAGATTGGTGAGTTTAAGATATCCGCGGACTTAATTTACCAATTTCCCTACACCTGGCGCTATGTGGAAATGCATAACACCAAAATGCCTCCTGTGTTAACACGAATCTGTAGCGGTCGGTGACGTTTATTGTTGCATAACATCTTACTGTTAACTGAGTCACAGAAGCATGTCCGATAGCATTTATTGTGGTTGCCTTATTCAACGGTTTCGGCTAATGCACTTAATGTTGCTCGCACTAAATCTTGGTCGTGGGAACATCTTTGTTTCCTTCGTTATGGAAGCGAGAAATTCTATCTGGTGTTTCGAGTGGAGCGCGGCAGGGTGGGCGCTACCAGTGTCTGCGATAACATAAGAGGTGCGTTGCTGGTTGCGCGTTATCGCGTGGAACGCGGGTGGGAAACACAGACAGGAGTCCTTCACACCGTGGCTGTGACCACGAAGGTATTCTGTCGGCGGACTGGTGCGTCCAGCGGAGAAGACCTATATGTCAACGCGAACCTAAATTTCATTTTAATTACAAACTGCCGCTCTAATAATGTATGACGATGCTCGTCTTTATCGTAGGTTAATTGTAAAATATTCCGCGTTTTGTCATCGTTACATTTATTTGTTATGTTCTCGTGTACAGATTTTCGTTACTCTTCCTGGGTTCACCGGTGTTTTTCTCCTCGATATTTTACTTAGGATTCTCCCTCCCCCCTGTTTCTTTTTCCATGTTTACTACACTCCTGGAAATTGAAATAAGAACACCGTGAATTCATTGTCCCAGGAAGGGGAAACTTTATTGACACATTCCTGGGGTCAGATACATCACATGATCACACTGACAGAACCACAGGCACATAGACACAGGCAACAGAGCATAAACAATGTCGGCACTAGTACAGTGTTTATCCACCTTTCGCAGCAATGCAGGCTGCTATTCTCCCATGGAGACGATCGTAGAGATGCTGGATGTAGTCCTGTGGAACGGCTTGCCATGCCATTTCCACCTGGCGCCTCAGTTGGACCAGCGTTCGTGCTGGACGTGCAGACCGCGTGAGACGACGCTTCATCCAGTCCCAAACATGCTCAATGGGGGACAGATCCGGAGATCTTGCTGGCCAGGGTAGTTGACTTACACCTTCTAGAGCACGTTGGGTGGCACGGGATACATGCGGACGTGCATTGTCCTGTTGGAACAGCAAGTTCCCTTGCCGGTCTAGGAATGGTAGAACGATGGGTTCGATGACGGTTTGGATGTACCGTGCGCTATTCAGTGTCCCCTCGACGATCACCAGAGGTGTACGGCCAGTGTAGGAGATCGCTCCCCACACCATGATGCCGGGTGTTGGCCCTGTGTGCCTCGGTCGTATGCAGTCCTGATTGTGGCGCTCACCTGCACGGCGCCAAACACGCATACGACCATCATTGGCACCAAGGCAGAAGCGACTCTCATCGCTGAAGACGACACGTCTCCATTCGTCCCTCCATTCACGCCTGTCGCACCACTGGAGGCGGGCTGCACGATGTTGGGGCGTGAGCGGAAGACGGCCTAACGGTGTGCGGGACCGTAGGCCAGCTTCATGGAGACGGTTGCGAATGGTCCTCGCCGATACCCCAGGAGCAACAGTGTCCCTAATTCGCTGGGAAGTGACAGTGCGATCCCCTACGGCACTGCGTAGGATCCTACGGTCTTGGCGTGCATCCGTGCGTCGCTGCGGTCCCGTCCCAGGTCGACGGGCACATGCACCTTCCGCCGACCACTGGCGACAACATCCATGTACTGTGGAGACCTCACGCCCCATGTGTTGAGCAATTCGGCGGTACGTCCACCCGGCCTCCCGCATGCCCACTATACGCCCTCGCTCAAAGTCCGTCAACTGCACATACGGTTCACGTCCACGCTGTCGCGGCATGCTACCAGTGTTAAAGACTGCGATGGAGCTCCGTATGCCACGGCAAACTGGCTGACACTGACGGCGGCGGTGCACAAATGCTGCGCAGCTAGCGCCATTCGACGGCCAACACCGCGGTTCCTGGTGTGTCCGCTGTGCCGTGCGTGTGATCATTGCTTGTACAGCCCTCTCGCAGTGTCCGGAGCAAGTATGGTGGGTCTGACACACCGGTGTCAATGTGTTCTTTTTTCCATTTCCAGGAGTGTATTTCACAAGGTTGAGTCAAATTCAGGCATTCACCTGCATATCATCATTCTGCTTTGTTTCTATAACAAAGAGCTGTAACTTTGCTTGAGAGAAGATAGATCTCATATTGTACACATCTTAAAGTCAGCTGAAAGGGAAAAATGGAAACGAGCGCTTGGCGTCATTGGCTGGGAGGCCCCTTGCGGGGCAGGTCCGGCCGCCTTGGTGCAGGTCTTGTTACATTCGACGCTACATTAGGCGACCTGCGCGCCGGATGAGGATGAAATGATGATGAAGACAGCTCAACACTCAGTCTCTGAGCGGAAAAAATCCCCGACCCTGCTGGGAATCGAATCCGGGCCCGTAGGACGGCAATCCGTCGCGCTGACCACTCAGCTATCGGGGTGAACAGCTGAACATTTCCATCTTCCTTGTTCTTCCTTTATTAGCCTCTGCGCCGCGAGAATTCTTCTGCGTTACATCACCAAGATATTTAAATTTTTTTGACATACTTAATTTGCTCATGATATATGGAGCGTATTTTATATTTGTCATCTAATCTGATTTTGCATCAGAGCTTCACAACATTTTTTTTAAATTGATATGGGCCATCCCAAGTGGAACACGGTGCATGTATTTCTGCTGTACAGTTGCCGTCTGGCATTTCTGGTGTTCTTGGAGAAGTTTAGTTGCTGTTTCCTTGTTAGTACCTCGAGCGTTTCTGTTAGCTCAGTATTCCTCCATTATCCTGGGCTCACTGCTGTCGCAGGAATTAACTTTCTTATGATTCGAGGACTCGTATTTGGGCTTTATTTGTATGAATTAGGCGCCCTGCTGCGTAGAGGGCAGTCGGTCTGACTATAGTGTTACAGTTAATGTGCTATTCATCGACAGATGTTTCGAGGCGTTCATTTTTCTGCAAGCTTATATGCTCTATATAGCTCAATTTCCCTTTGCTCGATCTCACGCTTCTAGGCGCGCAGTCCGGAACCGTGCGACTGCTACGGTCGCAGGTTCGAATCCTGCCTCGGGCATGGATGTGTGTGATGTCCTTAGGTTAGTTAGGTTTGAGTAGTTCTAAGTTCTAGGGGACTAATGACCACAGCAGTTGAGTCCCATAGTGCTCAGAGCCATTTGAACCATTTGAACCCTTTGCTCGAGAGTTACCGGTTTGCTGAGATCATCTGAGATCGATGCTCCTAAATACTTCTATACACTTGTGAGCGCTGACTTTCATTGTTCCAGGAGCGTCTTTAATACTGATAATGAATTCGATATTTGCGGTGTTGATCAATAGACTTGTTTTTTCTGATATTATTATTTACGTCGTCATGATCAGCTATGGAGAGCGATTGAACTTACTTCGCAGATGTGTTTGCTTTCTTCTTCTGCCACTCTCTTCATCGTCTCTGTGATTTTTTTTACGTTCTTCTGTCCATGTTCTCGCAGACGCAACACTTGATTTACCTTTAGGATGATACTGATCAGTTAAAGTTTTGAATACAACACCGTCCTGAAGAATTTTGTTTGTAAGCCTATTTCCTGAATCTCTTTCAGTTTCAAGTACCCAGTTGTTTCTAACTTCCTTCGAAAGGGCAAGTTAGAGAATGCTTTTGGTCAGTATATTATCGTTCGATCTGGGAATAATGGTGATAAAATTTCAGCCTTATTTTCCTGAGACTGCCCGAGATTTTCTCCAAATTTTGATATTGCTTGCTAGTCCTCCGTCTTACCCAGATTCTCTCAACACAAACTGCACCAAAAATTTTCATTAAATTTTTCTTTCCTCTTTGTGTCTTTCCAGTGATTACAGTCTCTGATGCGTATAACCTTTAAAGTTTGACTACTGTGATGAAATGTTTTAATTTTACGTTACGAGATATTGATTTTTTATTGTATCTGTTACATGTAATTTTGTAAGCTTTAATGATTGTATATTTATTTGTTTCACAATTTGATCCAGAGGATTGGACGATTTCTCCTAGGTATTTGAATTTGGTTGAGTGAGAAATCTGTGGAAACTGTGTACACACGAATCGTTTATCTAGGTACTGAGGAGAACCTATGATATATTTTTTTCATAAGAATTTTCCAGTCCTCTTTTAGCTGATATTTCATTGCGTTTTTCAAGGGAATTAATCCCCTTTTCTCTGTTGTTTGAAAGGATTCCTAGATCATCTGTGTAAGCCAAACATAGTAAACGAATTTTAGTTTCACGTAGTCTGCCAATGGTTATTCATTTTATGTCTGTTTCCTATCTTATAATTAAATTTTCTAGTAAAATATTGAACTGTAATAGGAATATTTCTAGAATGAAATTTTCACTCTACAGGAGAATGTGCGCTGATATGAAATTTCCTGGCAGATCAAAATTATGTGCCAGAGCGAGACTCGAACTCGGGACCTCTGCCTGTCGCGGGCAAGTGCTCTACCAACTGAGCTACCCAAGCACGACTCACGCCCCGTCCTCACAGCCTTACTTCTGCCAGTACCTCGTCTCCTACTTTCCAAACTTTACAGAAACTCTCCTGCGAACCTTGCAGAAGTAGCACTCCTGAAAGAAAGGATATTGCAGAAACGAGGTACTGGCAGAAGTAAAGCTGTGAGGACGGGGCGTGAGTCGTGCTCGGGTAGCTGAGTTGGTAGAGCACTTGCCCGCGAAATGCAAAGGTCCCGTGTTCGAGTCTCGGTCCGGCACACAGTTTTGATCTGCCAGGAAGTGCCCTGTCGGGTCCCTGTTTAATCGACTGTCGTCTTTCTATTATTATTATTATTATTATTATTATTACTACTACTACTACTACTACCACCACCACCACCACCACCACCACCACCATCATCTGTACGTGATGTATCCGATGGAGGCAGTAGAATCGTAAGAAAAGGGAAAAAAATTAGTATGATGGAGGTATGGTGCACCGAACCTGTGCACAGTGTCCGCTGTGCCCGCGTGTCCTCTCAGAGGGTCGGGTATTAGCGGCTCGTTAGCCTCAGGCTGGTCGGACTGCCGCGGCTCCGTGAGTCGCCGGCAGGGCGTGACGCGGGCTAACGGCAGCGCAGCCCGCCGGTCCTAGCCAGCCAGCCGCAGGGGCGTCAGCGCCCATTGTCTGCAAATGCGCTGCTGGCAGCCACGGCGCCCACACGTCGCCGCTGCAGCTGAAAGCCGGGCGCAGATGCATTGTGACGTAGCCGATTTCCACGTCTCGCGCTACCAGCGTAACAGTTCGCACTTGATCCCAGGATTTTATCTGCTAGTCTCGTGATACTTGCTGTACGCAAAAAAAACTCCAAGTTACACTGCACCTCCAATTCCATCTTACTATTGGCCGTTCTATGATTTGTTGAGTGAGGCGTTTCGCAGGGCTTTGGGAGGCAAAGTCGTCAATGTAGTGTTCCTTGTGATTGTGTTTGATTGCAAAAACGCGTGAATGAGTCACTGAAATTTGTCTGTAACAAAGTTGTCGAACCCGTCGACGGCTTGCATTGGTGGAGACTTCTTTAATAATGTGTTGGCATCAAAGTTCTTGATGTCTTGTGTGTCTACATAATTCTGTCGCTCTAGATATAGTGTTGCAGACAGGATTGTGTCTGTATTGATGTATATTGTTCGTTTAAAATGATTTCTAGGACCATTATTTCCATCACTACTGCTGCAGTTCATCAGCACGTCGTGGAATGACTGGCAACAGATGTTCGGTGTTTATAAATATATTGTAATACATGTTAGCGGCTATCGGTAGACTACACTAACGACAGTCAGAGGAGTCCAGTGTGCAGGAATAGCGGTACGGTGCGATTTAAGGCAGAGCGGCAACAGTAACCTAGGAGTTACGAAAGCAAATGTCTTAATTAGATTTAGGAATTCCAGAAACAGAAAATAACGTTTTCACTGCAGTGTAACACCACACACAATAATTATGGCGATGGCTTTAGCAACATTCACCCTGTATTTTAAAGTTAAACTTGAGGATGTCCTGCATCGGCTGAAACCCGACCTAAAAACTAATATTTTGTTCAATGCAGTATATAATTACATTTCACAATCACTTTTACAAATAAAATTGCGTGGTGTATTTAGTATAATAATATAACTTGACAAGTTGCACCAGGAATCTTGATAAAAATGAGACAACTTTATCAATCTAGACTTTCTCTTACCTCTTTCTCCACTTTCTTTAAATCTAGCACTTTTGAGTCTCTGAACAAATCAATAAATCCTACGGCTCATTAGAAACAAACTGACCATAAAGGTATCAAAACTATCCACAATTCGTCAACACAATGAAATGAATGCCAAAATGGCCTAGGATCTAACGCAACTAAACACTGTTCATCCTTTTACACCGGCATGACTACCACCAAATTATCAATTAGGGTGAATGGACGTAGGCAGAGGTTGTGTACTGGCAACTCGCAGTACCCTGTTGCTCTCTCTACAACATGAAATTCTTGACCTCGGCGTCTTTTTCACCACACCCGCCTTCTGGATTCTTCCCCCAGACACCAGTTTCTCAGAACTCCGCAGGTGTGAACTAGCACTGCAACTTGTCCTCGGTTCTTGCCACCCACCTGGCCTTAATTTACATTAATTTCTTCTGTCTCAGCTTTTCTTCACTGTAACTACTCTTTGCTTCACTCTGTTTTAATTTTCTGCAGGTTTCACTGTCTTTCCCATCTATTTTTCGCGCCCCCTCCCACTTCCGTTATGTACAAAGCACTTCTTACTCACTCTTATTAACTAGTGCACAATGTTTTAGTAGTAATCTCTGTCTTGCATATTACCCTCTCTTCCACACTTAAGATCTCAGATTTTCAAGTATCATACGATGCAGTCCCCAACAATCAGTCTTTCCTTCTCATCCTGTAGGGTACATCTCCTCTGACCCGCGGTTCTAGGTTACTTTCCCAAAATCTACCCCTTTTCCTAGACCTCTCCAGTTCTTTTCACGCCCGCATCTCGTGGTCGTGCGGTAGCTTTCTCGCTTCCCACGCGCGGGTTCCCGGGTTCGATTCCCGGCGGGGTCAGGGATTTTCTCTGCCTCGTGATGGCTGGGTGTTGTTTGATGTCCTTAGGTTAGTTAGGCTTAAGTAGTTCTAAGTTCTAGGGGACTGATGACCATAGATGTTAAGTCCCATAGTGCTCAAAGCCATTTGAACCATTCTTTTCACGAACCCGATATAGATTGCTTCGTTCATAAAATAATAAAACAAGATCACTTGCATCTTTTGCGACACAGGTTAAGGAAGTGTGTGTCACAATATGGTGGCGTCGCACTACAGCGCGGAGAAACCAGCTATACTGTTCAACAAATTTACCGGCGTCACCACGACAGACTACTTGCGGAAGGTAACCCGTGTGCATCTAGCCTTCGGCCTGATCCAGTGGTAGTGTTCCATGCATGAACACAAGCTGCTGTGTACATAAGTACATAAACAAAGCGCTGTACTTATCATAACGTCGCGTCGAGAGCATTACTCTAAAAATGTTCCAATACAAGTCAGAAACACGTTACCACCCCCAACTGACATCTCTCGTAATGAGCGTTAGGGAAAAATAAAGAAATTCGGCCTTACGTAGAGTCGCACCGACAATCCTACTTTCTGTCAGTGTGGTTGCAAACGGGGAAACGATTCTGATACAGCATTTACAAGGCGCAGTCAGATGAAATTGAGGAATACAGAAAAAATTAAGCGGAAAAAAGTAAGTAAACCTTTTATTATTTCAAAACTAGTTCAAAAATGGTTCAAATGGCTCTGAGCACTGTGGGACTTCTGAGGTCATCCATCCCCTAGAACTTAGAACTACTTAAACCTAACTAACCTAAGGACATCACACACATCCATGCCGGAAGCACGATTCGAACCTGCGACCGTAGCAGTCCCGCGGTTCCGGACTGAGCGCCTAGAACTACTAGACCACCGCGGCCGGCCTCAAAACTAGTGGTCATGTATATAGACACATTTATACCACTGAGGGACAAGACGGTAATCGCCTTCATAGAAAATAGTAACGGTTACCTACAGAAACATGATTGTACCCAGGCGTCAGCCTCTTCGTCCGAAACAGATCTACGGATATGAAAATCACATGGGGCAATGTCGGGATTGTATGGAGGATGCGTAAGCGGTTCTGAGCGGAGCTCGTGCAGCGTACTCGAAACAATCTTGGCAACAGAGTGATGCCGTCCGTGAGTATTTCTGGGCGTTCGGACTTCATGGCGCGCTTCAAGTTTTTTTCAAAGTGTCCACCGCCATGCATAAATTGTAGCGCTGTATTCTATGAAGCGAATGCGCAGCGGGTTGACGGACGTCATCATTCTGTTGCAGGATAATGCCCGCCCACAAGTTGTCGAGATCGTTTCGCTGGGGAGCCCTTACACATCCTCCATAATGTCCCGAGCTCTCCCCACGGCATTTTCACATGTTGGAGCCCTGAAGAAAGACAACAGTGGCTGTAGATTTGCTTCGGGCGAAGAGGTGCGCACCTGGGTACAATCGTGATTACTTGGGCAACAGCAAACACTTTTTTTGAAGACATTTGGCCGTCTTATCTCACAGTGGGATAACTGTATTAACAGTTAAGGTGATTACTTTTGAGTAATTTGCTTACCTAACTTCTTTCGATCTGTGTCGTTTTCATTTGACTATCCCTTATGCCATCCGTTCCGCTCAGCGTCTTCCGAAATTTGCAGCGCCTATCAAAAAGAACCAGTTTTACAAGGCTGTATCTTCTTCACGAATGAAGAGAAAATTGAGGCGGGAATTTTAACTTAAAATATGACTAAAATACTTTATTTTAAAACATCATCCAGTTTTACGTGGTTGTACATGAAAAGAAGAACGTGAGATGAGGCGACCTTGTCGGGCAATGGTGCAGTGCGATATTCGTACGGTCCATCCACCGTTGAGGCAGCCGATTGTCAAGAAACGCTCTTACGCGCTGGTCTGTCCTTCGTAGAAATGACATTTTCGTAATGTTGTAGCAATTGCGTAACCATCGAGCAAATTGCACTGTGGGGTCCTCTACAGACAACCACACAAAGCGGCATCTTACAAATGGTCCGTAAGTAAACTGTTACTTTCGGTGTTGTCGGAATCTGCCCTTTGTTGAAACTTCGTACCAGGGTACGACTTAAACTATTGTATTGTCTAAATCGTCAAAACGTACAATATAGTATTTCCGGTGTTGAGGTTTCTGTGTAGGCAAGTTCCGAAAGCCAATAAACGGAGAAAATTATATAAATATAAAAAAATAGTTTTGGTGCGTAAGTTAAAATTCAGCTCATGTTTCTATCCTCATTCGTGTGCAACATGTAGCGTAGTGAAATATGATGAATCTTCTTTAAAAGATGTAGCTGTTGATTCAGAATTCGTGTTGCGGGGCCAATGCCGCCTGTCTCTGCCGAGAACTAAGTGGGGCCCAATTGAATGACGTCACATCGGCTTACCTCAGAGGGCGAATTTAGTTGCTTAATTACATTTCTAAATGGCTAAAACGGTGGCAAGGCCCTGTTGCAGGTTGCCTAACTAACGACTTCCAGGGCAACAGAATTTTGCTTTTCAGTATTTCATGTAGTTATTGACCAAAGTTAAAAATTTTAAATGTTGTCATATACTCAATTTATGTTCAAGATTTAACACAATAAGACGAGTATGACAGAAACTGTGTAGATGTCTTGAGGCAACGTAATACGACGCGCAAATTACCTAGGAGATATTTTCTGTATTTGAGAATGAGAGCTCTTAGCGGCTTACAACAAACTTGACACGTAATTTCATACCTTTTCTAAAAAAAAATTCTTGGAAGTATGTCTTTTCGTAAGAATAGCCCCACCACCAGCCTAAAGTGCTGTTGGCCCTGTAAAACACTTTGTCTTGTAATATCAGTATGTTGCCGTGTGCCACGATATTAAACGATGGTCGTACTCCATTTCTACCGTGCTGCTCCCGAATGCGAATTGAGCGGGACTATCCTGCTCAACCACGCACGTTGGGGGATGGCGGCCCGAGAACACGGTCCCGTATGCTCCGCCGGGCCAAAGAGATCGGAAACCGCACGGCGCACAAAGGGTGGAGGAGTGCGGAGCTGGCTCGTTATAAATCAAACGAGCGCGGGCGCAGGTGCTGACGCCAGCGGGTTGTGAGTTTTGTGGCTGCTGTCGCTAATTCTCGTTACGTGTCTTCGCAGCCACAGACCTGCCGTGAACGTTTCGGGTCTGCAGCTACAGCGCCTCATACGGCGGTGTCCTCGACCGCCGCCCGTGTCTGCTACACAGTACAAGTTCTGCGGGTTTTTACACTGCTAACGAGCAAAGAAGTGAAACATGGACGATAAATAGTTTGGACAAGAAGAGAATAGAAGCTTTCGAAATGTGGTGCTACAGAAGAATGCTGAAGATTAGATGGGTAGATCACATAGTTAATGAGGAGGTAGTGAATAGGATTGGCGAGAAGAGGAGCTTGTGGCACAACTTGACAAGAAGAAGGGACCGGTTAGTAGGGCGTGTACTGTGGCATCAGGGGATCACAAATTTAGCATTGGAGGGCAGCTTGGAGGGTAAAAATCGTAGAAGGAGACCAAGAGATGAATTCACTAAGCCGATTCAGAAGAATGTAGGCTGCAGTAAGTACTGGGAGATGAAGAAGCTTGCACAGGATAGAGTATCATGGAGAGCTGCATCAAACCAGTCTCTGGACTAAAGACCACCACAACAACAACAACGTGCAGATTGCAATTTCTTTCAAAATACGTGGTTTTTAGAAGGATATTTGGTTGACCGACTGGATCATACAGGTCATACTGGATGGCGTGTGTCCCAGGAAGCGTAATAGCACGGCCGATGTTCGCAGTACACATACACGATTCATCAGACATCCTAGAAATATTTGTTGCCGCTGTGATCTCCAGAAAAATACGGGTGTTCGATTAGAGTAGAGAAATAGACTTCGTTGCCAGCCGGAGCTCTCAGTACCTTAGCCGCGCGGAGAGACCGCGAGCTTTGAGGCGCCCTGTCACGGATTGCGCGGCCCCTCCCGCCGGAGGTTCGAGTCCTCCCTCGGGCATGGGTGGTTTGTGTTGTTCTTAGCATAAGTTAGTTTAAGTAGTGCGTAAGTCTAGGGACCGATGACCTCAGCAGTTTGGCGCCTTAGGAATTCACACACATCCCGCTGTATCTTACCTCTATAAATGTGAATAGATGCAAGATAATGACTATGTAATATAGAAAGATAAACGGATATTACCCAAGTAAGAGGTCAAACAAAAACTTTTGTAACCTACGACTTCGCTGTAATGTGTCAGAGTAGCGTGTCACTGATGTGACAACGGAAAAACATGAACTGTCGGATAAATATGCGGGAAGCCGCATCCATTTTGCAGCACCCCCCATTCGTTGCTCGTTCATTGCTTCATCATTCTTGCAGGCAGCGCTGCCCTTTTGCCATACATGTGCATAGAAAACTAATATGTAGCTGGCCGTTTGATTAGCACTGTGCAGCTCGATAGACAGTATGGACATCGTCAGGTTCTGCTCTTCGTGGACTCACATTGTGTTGCGATGCGTCACAGAGCTGTGTGAATGGTGTTTGTGCTGCCGCGCTGCTGTGGTTGGTCCCTATTGACCTGCCTGTGAGTCACGGCTGTGATTCACGTGTCCTGCAGTCCCCCGCACATTCAGTACAACTTCCCGTCTGAGCCGCATGTTGGGCAACTACGGAGCTGAGTACGTGCAATACCTCAATGTCGACATGGTGTTAGTCTCCCACCACCAACACCATCTCGTTCCTGCTTCTCCTACTACTACCGTTCTCTGCATTACCAGCGGCATTTCGTCATTATAAGCAGGCCGTTACTTTCGGGTTAAAATACTCATATGGCGTCGTCAGTCATTACATCTTCATTTTTCGATTGCAATCTGCCGTTTTGCGAAAGGCATCATGAATTATACACTCATTTATTTACGTGTTCGGCTGATGCTATTTCTCACGTGACTGTTATCGAGAGAACAGTGATTTAATATTTCGTGTTGTTGATAACTATCAGGTGAACAACAGCAGCAGGCGACTGCTTGGATAATGAATCATATTACGTGACGACGAATTTCTAACTCTGAGAGCACCAGAGTTCCGTCGAAAATTAAAATATATCGTCACGAGTGAGGATTGTAACTAGTACTCTTCTAAACTTGACGTAAGTACAGAGTTGCAGTGCACGTTGCGGGGAAGGGGGATTAGACATATTTAAGGTTATACTAATAACAAACCTCGGACAAAAAAAAAAAAAAAGAAAAAAAAAAAAAAGAGGAGGATTAAACTGAGCTGATGCATTGGTGGACGAATGTAGGAAACGAGAAAGAGGTCAGCAGTATTATGCCTATTTTCTAATGATTATTATACTTTAGCTTTGCATAACTTTACGGTTTATGTTGGTTGTGCCGTAACAGTAGGCTCCTCCAAAACACAGAACATGTGATTCCAAGTATGCTTTGTTGGTTCGCTGATACTTTTAACTACCTCGTTGTGATCTTGAGGTCGGAGTAGTTTGCAAAACCCCTAGTTGTTAAATAATTCTTCTTATCTGTAGAATAACTTAATATTTAGTAAAAACCAGGGGTTGGCAACTCCGACCCTTTAAGGCTTATATTGCGCCATTAAATATAACATGTGTCAGATGATAAGTATCTTGTTGCAGGAGACTTTCAGGGTAACGAATAACAAGCTCTTTTTCAAATGCTATTTACATAAACTTCTGGTCACTGGCATTCCTTGAAAGCGTGGGTGGGGCAGAAGGCTCGTTGCCGCCTTCGACTACTTTGCTTGCCAAGACTCCAAGTACGTCTTCAACTCTCTTGGAACGGCACGGAGGCCAGGCGGAATACCTCATGCAAATAAGAAAATACACAAAACAGGGCTTGTCATCTTCTTACATAATAATTAATACTTTATGTTCTCAGCGATTATTCTGGATAACAGAAATTCGTAAAATGTCGTACTCTCACCACGGATAGGGCAAAGCATCAAAGGAACAAGATTCAGCGGCCCGACGACGGCGTCACTATACACGAGACACACGCTCCAATTACACGAGACTGAGGAAGGGAAGCGTTTGTGCTTTTTTCGAAGAAACTACGGCGGCTTTCGGTTGAAGCGCGTTAGGCAAACCACAGTGAAGTAAACACGACTTGCCAAACGTCGCTTTCTGCGAATCCAGTGCCTGATGACTGCGCCATCTGGCTGGCTTTAAGCGAAGATGGCGAGGCAACATCCCGGCATTCTCCACGTTATTTGGTGAAATCACGGTGTCTCAGAATGGGCTGAGCAGGTAGTATCTGAAGGGGAATGAATTAGGAAGGTCGTCTCCGAAGAGGAACCGCATTTCCTGCAACTGCTGGTAGCAGAAGGAAAACCATTTGGTGTCTTTCAGGTAAAACGATAGTTTCAATGACGCCGCGAACACATTCTGTCTGTGAAACAGTAGTTGTCGACTAGTCTTCGAACCAATATGCCACCTCGCTCCCTGCGCACAAACGATCAGAGTTGTTTCGTGACTCTACCAGAACACTAAAGGACTTGAGTCCAACTTGATAATACACGCGGACGGTGCTGGGAGCAGTGGAATTGTCAGAATCCAGTACGGTCGCTCCCAGCATCCGCAGTGCGAAGTTGCAATTAAGTTTGCGCGTATATGCTATCTGATCAAATGTATCAAGACGCCCCTATGTAATGCTAAATTGGCTGTTAGATGTTAGTGTAAAGGGAGGTGAGGAGTACAGAGTTGTCATTAGAGAAGCAGTAATAGTAGAATGTGTCTGTCACAAGAGTTCAGTGACTTCAAGCGTTGACTAGTCATTGGGTGTCACTTCTGCAATAAATGCGTCAGGGACATTTCAACCATTCAAAAGCTGCCAAAGTCGATTGTTGGTTATGTGGTTGTGAAGCGTAAATGTGTAGAATCAAGAGCATTAATACACAGGGACCGTCGAGCATAACAGAAGAGGGTTGTAAAATCACATGGAATCAGCGGAAAGAAATATTAGAGTTTCAGACTGCTGTTACCATCCAATTAGCGCAATGAACGTGGTAGGGCGTTAAAAAGAATGGAGTATATGGTCGAACAGCTTTGTCATAAGCCACAAATATCTGTAGTCAGTGCTAATCGACGCTTGAGATGGCGCACAGGGAGACGCCAATGGACAAGAGAAGACTGGGAAAAGGTGATTTGGAGTGATTAATCGCTCTGTACCGTTGGCAGTGCAATCGGAGGGTTTATATTTGGCAAATGCCTGGAGAACGTTATCTGGCTTGATGTGTAGTTCCAACAGCGAAGTACAGAGGAGTTGGTGTTTACGCTACAGGGTTGTTTTTTGTGGTTACGATATGATGCCATTATTGGGGTTGAGAAAACGCTAAATGTGGAAGGATAGCATTGTGTTCTGCGTATAGTAAAGGAATAGTTCGGAGACGATGATCGTATCAGAATGTCAATTCTCGCTGTTTTGGTTTCCGTTCTTGAGGAAGAATGGGTTGCCATTCCTACACAGGTTCTCAGAGACCCCAGCAGAGTTCAAGCCGTCACAAAGGCGAAGGATTGACACACCCCACATTAATTTCCAGTAACAGGTGTCCGGTTGCTTTTTAGCAGATAGTTTAGTATGTAATGTCTGTGAAGAACCATCGCGTGTAATGTCTGTGAAGAAACATCGCGGATTTGCCGTAAAAGATAGAATAGAGGAGACATGAGATTTCCAAGTGGATGGGAGAGTGTGTTTCGTTATAAAACAATCCGTGGGCCTTAGACCAGCGTGCACCCCCTGGGATTTCCATCGCACCACGCTATTGCGGCCATCCGTCTTATACGAGTGACATTATTGTTCAGTTCCGACGTGTGACGCTGCCGTTTTTCCATTTGGCCGGCGGCAGTGTTTCGCGCTTTTATACCTTCCTCGCGGTAGCTATGGAAATGAGGATGCAAATTCGTAATGCTGCCACATGTATAGCACCTCCCGCCCCTCTTTCCCGTATTGGCACGAGTCGTGCGCGAAATTGTGACTGCCAATTAACGCGTCGCACCTTCCCTCTTTCTTCGTGCGAACTGGAGCGGCCTCCGGGATTGCGCCTACACCTTGCTTCGGAGTGTTGATGTACTGTTTTGCTACAAAAGAAAGCAGGCCGAAACCTCTACTGAGCATCTGTTTATCGCAAAATATTTTTATAGTACGCGACTATTTACCTAGCTGGAACTGTCCTTTCGCTGTCAATAGTATCGGATCACCGCAGTGGCAGTGTACGAGAAGTTTTTTTTTTTTTTTTTTTTTAGAGAAGTGTTGTTGCGCCAGCCGCGGGCCCTCTACATTCTAAAGCCAAGTACAACTCTATTTCTTGGTCTAGTCCGCTTACAGGTTGACTCTTATTTCTACGCCTATGTACGGAATGTACTGTGGAGGTGTTCTTTCAGAGTAAAGATCGATTAGCTGTGCTCCGTTTTTCTTCGAAGGAAATCAACGTATTTATCAGCTTTTTACCTAGTAACTACTTCAGATCACGCGAACCAGAAAAAATAGAATTTCCTCTCTTTTCATTATCATCACAACGCTACCATTGTTCTGATTATGTGTTTGTTAGAGATTGGCGTAAACGGTCAACGGTTCCCACTTGCAGGTTACCTAACAAATGGTTACCAGGGCAACAAAAATTTCATTTTCATTATTTCTTGTAATTATTGATTGAATTTAAAATTCTGTCGCAATCCACTAAATAAGAGGTGTAAAGTTACGTTAAAAAGTTCGATACAATAAGTCAGGTACTAAATTTGGAGCATCTGGATTCGTTGTGTCACAATCCACTCGATAAGAGATGTAATGTTATGTTAAATGTCTGATACAATAAGTCACGTATTAATTAGAAAAATGTGGATAAATTAGAAACATGTGGATACGTCTCCGGCTATATTCTTCTAGTATTTTGAAATGAGAGCACTTAAAGCTTGGTGCTGGTGTAAAATCATATACACAGAGGAATCTAAATACTCGAACAATAATTTTAAAACAATTGCACTGTCCACAGAGGTACAGTACTTAACAACTAAAGAATGTTGACATGTCAGCTACAGACAAAATTGAATATAAAAAAGAAATCAGCGAAGACAGGGAAGCATATGCGTGGAGATTAAAATATTTATGCAACTACGGATAGAACACCAAATTTCATATCCTCACTTTATATCAAATATAAAAGAAAGAAAAGGCTTTTTAAAAACAACTGGCAAGTTCGGCAAGTAATTCCAGCAAGAAACTACACTCTCTTTGAAGTAACTTAGGGATATTACTTCTGGTTGTTGACGAAACTTGAAGTTGACTATATGTGGTGTTCCATAGTCAGAGGGCGTTACGGGAGTATCTCCTACTAGTGTCTTGTGAGACTTAACTTGCTAGTGGAAATATACATCTTAACTGTTTCAATACTAGTTTTTTTTCCAAGTGAAAGACATAAATGAATGGTTACCGTAATTAATATAGTAGTCAGAAGTAACTATGTGAATAGAATTCCCGCTGCTTCGTTTTTCAACACGGGACGGGATGGGGCTTACAGGTTTATTCATAAGTACCCAAGGGGTTTCTCAGGAGACGTCTGCGCAAAAACTGCTAGACGTGTAGAAAACAAGGCACACATAAGTGGATAGCGCATATCTTCGAGTCCTGAACTCTCATTACAATTGCTCAGTGTCGTCACCGTTTGTGGCGCGGCGAACGTCAGTACGTGGATGCAGTTCAATGACAGGAAGTGTCCGGGACGGCGCGACGGCATGCCGCTTTGGAAATCTGTTGACAAGGGTGCCTAACTGCAGGCGCAGACTATTTCGATGTAACAATACGAAGTGGAGCGGAGCAGAGGGTTAATTGAAGACAGCGCAACCTTGTAATTATAAGAATTATGCAAACCATTAGCAGACTCCTCCTTACCAATAGGTTATTGATACAGACCAACAACATTACAAATCACATTGGTTTATTGATAAAACTATCGTCGTACACATACAGGGGATAGGCAAAATAATGTGAATACCTGTACTTGGAAATGATTTATTAATGAAGGGTTGGATCCCCGTTTGTGAGTAATACAACTACGATTCTTCGTGGAATACCGGAGTATAATGATTATATAGTCTCCAGTGGAATCAAATGCCAGTCTTCGATCAGAACCTCTTCTAACTCCTGTAGTGACGAGAGATGCGGAAATCTGCTCCGGAGACTGCGCTTCAATACCGCCCAAAAGGGTTCCATAATGGTAAAGTCCGGGAACTGTGCTGGCCAGGGAAGACGCTGTAGTTCAGTTGCATGCATGAGGAACACCTGATCTCCTAAAATGTTTACATAATCGTTGGTGGTAACGCAGCCTTTGAGAGTAATCACGGGCCTAGCAGAATACCATGATGTAGCTTACCCACACCATCACACTCCCACCTCCATGCCTAACCTTTGGAATCAAGCACTCAGTATTGTAGCTTCTTTTGGCGGCTCGATGTTGGAAATAACGAAAAACTTGACTCGTGGGGCCATATGATGTGTTTCTATTGATCAGCCATCCAGGATTTATGCTCCTGACTGTGTTTTGCGCTGCTTCACGTTGGTTGTCGTCGCTACTGGTTTCGGTACAGCAGCTCGTCAATGAATATTCGCTTTTGGAGTTCTTAGCAGACAGTGTTGATAGATACGGGGTCTCGAAGATGGCCATTCAGCACTGTGGTCACTTTACCCGCCGTAGTTTGGTTTTGTTTTGACACAGTTCGTGTTACCGTGTGACGGTTCAGTTTTGATTTGCGCCCGCTATTACGTGTACACGATGATGTCTTTCCTTGTTTTGTGTAGGTTGTCATGACTGATAAAACAGTTGCTCTTGAAACATTCAGTAAGTTGGCTGTCTTGGTTACTGATGCTCCAGCTAATGGAGCCCCCACAATATGCCCTGTTTGGAACCCTGTTGGGTCTTTCATTGCGTGTCGACCTCGGCCTCTGAATGCGTTGTTGACCGTCAAATACAACAATCCCATTACTACCACTGTTCACACGATTTTGCGTATATCCTGCACGCTCAAATGCTACTGAAGTGGTAAATACATAAATCTGTGGATTCAGGTGTCAGTCCACACCCTGCCTCTGTCATTTCCAAGCAGACTACGCTGTGCAATCGGGTAGGCGGCATTGCAGCGTGTGGGCTAGCTGCTTCCCTGCGTGGTAGAGCACCCCTGGGTCGGCCGCTGCGGCGTGTTTGGCAACAACGGAGCGCTCGGCCCGTGACGGTCTCGCCAGGGCCGGCCTGGCCTGCGACACAGCCGTGTCTCCTGTGCGTGACCCCCCGCAGGGTACGCCGCCGCCACCTGTTACTGGCCTAACCGAACACTGCCGTGCGCCTCTGTCTGTTGGGTCGCCCTGCTGTCTTACAGGCTACACGGAGTAGTCACACATCAGCATGGAGGAGGAAGTCACTTGCCGCACCTGCCACGGAAGAGGCACACAAATACGGGGATCAAAACTATTTTTGAAGAGAATGTTATTTATGAGCGCCGTCAAGTACAAGAGATTTCAAACTAATTGATGTAATCTCTTGACAACTGTTTTTACTTTTATTTCAATTACATATTTCTTAACAAATGGAAATGTTAATTAACAAGTATTGATCATAACTTACTTTTACAAATAAATTTATTTGGAATTACTATAGGCATGAAATATAGAGTATTCTCAGTAACTTAAAATTTGGTACAAGAATACAAGGCATAAAATAGAAAATAAAACCTTTTTATTGCTACAGATTGCACAGCGTTATTAATATCAAGCCATTCCAGCACAAGATATGAATACGATCGATACGTGATTTATACCAAGAATATCACAAATTGGGGAAAGCAGATGATTTAAATAACGAGGGGCACGTATTGACAACACAGGGTTTGGTAATACTGAAATAAAATACAGAATAAAACAAACGAAAAAAGCAGTGGGGTGTGCTTTTTTTTTTTTTTGCAGGACGAGAACATTTCTAACAACAATAGTAAGACGGTTGGTTGAATATGTCGTATGCCAGTAGGCGGCAAATTCATTAGATCAGAGAGGCAAATATCAGCGATTGCAATTTTTTTAGAGACAAATTTATTACACTTAAACTACGTACATAGTAAATTGTTATTAATGTGTGTGCTCCAAAGCTGGCCTTCGCGTTGAAAAACAAAAAACGCAAAAACGACCTCAGTTTGACTGATCTACATTCGGTGTCTCGCACCTTTCATTTCTCCCGCCCACTTTCGTGTACTTGTTTCGCCGATCTCCCTTCGTTCATCCTCTGTTATGTCCACATCAGCTCAACGTACCTTCTTCAGTACTCCACACATCATTTTCCTTCGATCCACAGCTACATAAAATTAAGTTAATAAACTACATAAATAAAGTTTTAAATGTCGGTTAAACTATACAGCCTTTCAATAAAAGTTGTTACCATACTTAATAACGATGACACCTCTTGATAAAATTAAAGGTATATGTAAATTATGACAGTGACCGACAAAAAGTTTAGTTGAACAATAGCTCTGAATCTGCTCAGAAACTTTGGATAAGTCGGGGTTTAATTGTTGTTGTTTTTAATATTAGGCACGGTTCCAGGTTCTCATCAGTAAGACATCGCAAAGAGATACCGTCCGGCCGCCGCGTCATCCTCAGTACTCTTGATAAAGTTCATGCTTGAAAATGACTGTTCCCATCAGTATGTAGACTCTAACAAGGAAAGAACAGCAAATGGCAGTTTTTTCAACTGTTTATATGAGTCAGGAATACTATTCTTTGTTTCATAGCACTCGCCTAAAAATAAAGACACTCAAACATCAACTATGTAAAACTAGAGATAAGAAAACCAGTCATATCAACAAATATTTTATGTTTTATTACGCAGGCTTATATTTTTTGTCGTTATCATTATCTCATTGAGTTATTTTCAACTCAGAATCCCGAGTTGTTATTAAATCGCTTTCAAATGATCCCTCGTTAACTCATCAATAACACAATTATTTCTCTTTCGCTCGATCGCACTCTTCTTCCCACGTTTCACGAGAAACAATTCCACACTCATCAGCGGAATAGCTGTTCCTTATGCTGCTTCATTTTGCACAAACGTCAGTTCGTTAAAAATTATTTTACTAGTCTGATTTCGAAGCATTTCCCACACTTTCGAAGGCATAGCCACATGCAGCAAAAGCTCTGTGGGTGGCCTGAGTCGCCTTCGCCCATGTCTAACGCGAGTGCATACAAATAAACTCGCCCAGAATTCTGCACATGGGCCACGAGGTTTGTCACACTGTATGATTTTTTCAAATAATTTTGATAATTGGGTCGTACTGCTATAGGTAACTTATATACGGCGCCTGAGCTTCAAATAGTGTAAAATGTGAAGAAAATGGTAGATGACTATTTCGAAAGGTCCCCCTGATAATTCCAGTTTCATGAGGCTTAAAATAGCGTGACACCACTGTCTATGTACAAATATCATCACTGGAGAGTGCCCATATAAAATTACACTTAAAAAAATTTAATTTTTTTTGTTAAAAATTATTTTTTTAGGACTACAGACGAAGCTATATGTTACGTTGACGCCGAGTGTCACATAAAACACGTGTTTGTAGGAGCTGACTCCATCTGCAAATTGCAATAACAAAACTGAAAATATCTATCGAAGTGCCGGAGAAAATACTCTTGTTGACTCTTCGTAAGGAAAAACAAATGGCAGGCTGTAATTCATTGCGAGAATGCTAAGGAATTGTAAGTGGATTACGAAACACTAGATCGACCGATTCACGAGTGCTACTTATCAGCCTGGGACTCTCTTCAGGTTGTTTTAATAGAAGATGTGCAGAAGAAGGAACGAAGCGCGTTCCGTTTCGTCACTGGGTCTTATTAGTAACCGCGTGAACGCTATGGCGATGCTCGACAAACACCAATGGCAGTCGCTGCAAGAGACGTCACGTGTGACGGAGATTCCAAGAGAGTATGTACCAGGGAGAGTCGGCCAACATATTACTCCCTTCCAAATATGTCCCCCAAAATGACCCCTACGGCAGAACAACAACAGGGATCGCTAATGTTGAGACTGTGATACTTTTTCAGTGTAACTAGCGCCTAGTAAAGGCTAATGGGAAAAGGAGCGTGAAACGAGAAGGACCCTACGCCGCACACAGTAAGCGTGGCTTTCCGAGTAATTGCTACGGGGTCGTCTCTCTAACTTCCTCGCTGTTATTTTGTACCGGACTACGCTGCGCTTTCTCGCAAATAGATGTGCAGGTGCGCAGCGTGCGGCCGTTGAACCAGCAGATACGAGCCACCTTGTGTGCCGAGTCGTATCTCCCTGACCTTGAGAGGGTCGCGTGCATGCGGTACTACTCGTACTACGAACCGAAGCGAACCTCCGTATAACGTTGTGATACTGGCAACTACTGCCCTGTCTCTAATAAGGCATCCACTTTGTTAAGAATGGTTTTCGGCTTAAAGACGATTTCCAACAAGGAGTTTTCTACCTTACTCCGAAGCACAGCTTGTCGTCATAACTGCTCTTTTAGTCAGTGACCTCTAAATTATAGCCTGTTATGTTAGCCGTGTACAGTGCAGTACTGAAGTTCTATTATGTTCTTAGTACAGTGCACGGCAGAAGAAAGAAATCATAGCATTTTCGCCAGTTCAATTACTTCAGCAAATTGCTGTTATTTTAGTTACGACTTTACTGAGTAATGTGTAACCATGGCATGCCTCTATTTAACCCTTCCATTACCATTGGGACGTACGTATCCCACGACACATTATCGTAGACCCAGTGGATATTACTGTGTATCAGTGCTCCCACCAGTAAAGGGAAGCCTGCAAATAATTTGCAGGATAATTAAAATTACAGATTGCATTTACAGGCTGTGCTGTCTTCAAGTTCTGTTCTTTACACTATGCGTAATGTCACGCCGATTTAGTTCTCTTGCAAATAGGATTCAAAATGGTTCAAATGGCTCTGAGCACAATGGGACTTAACTGCTGTGGTCATCAGTCCCCTAACCTAAGGACATCACACACATCCATGCCCGAGGCAGGATTCGAACCTGCGACCTTGCAAATAGGCAACTCAATCAGCAGATCTGCAAAACGGTCTGCTGTTCCGCCTTCTAAGACAAATAGTGTCAACTGTTTGCACGCACGTCACGTTTGCCGCATCGTAAATGGTACTGTTTTGTGTCCGTATTCTGCAAGTCTTGTTGTTCTTGCGGAGTTTTCTTCTGAAATTTAGTTAAACCTGTATGCACCACTCCTTTCTCGCATTGGAAAACGAAAAGGCGGTAAATATTTTGTCCACATTGTTACTATTGACAAAGACATTAATTAAAGTAACCATTGTTTTCTTTCACTTCAAAATAATAATCGATAGTGAAAACATTAAGGCAATTATAGTTTTAAAAAAGACTTGAAACTACGGTCTCTTATTTAATGAAAACAAGATAACTAAGACTGTCACTGAGAATGAACGAAGACGCTTTCGGTTCAGTGTGATGGAAGAAAACGAGAGAAGACGCGATTAGTGTGAAATACCTGGATAGTAACACGCCAAGTGGTGCAGCAAAGATAATTAGATCACCGTTATAAAATTTTGAACATCGTTATAAAATTTTTTCACCGCTGTTTTGAAAAGGTAGATTTCTCAAAAAAAAAGGGGGGGGGGAAGTGTGTTTGCCTCAAACTCGACGAGTCTTCCATCGTTTACTCGAATAAAGGTAAGTGACAGGCAAGCTCTAGAAATTGGCTTTCTGGAACGAGAGAATCAGGAAAATTCAAATTAAGATCGGAAGCGACTGGGACGAACGAAAGTATGAATGCTCTTGTTTTAAATGGATTTAGTAACGCGAAGCGAATGTTACCTTTGTGAATGTCATAACATTCTTTGGAAAGCGGCGTCGGAAGATGATGTGTTTGATCTAAACTGAGTGATTTGAAGTGAAAAGGGCGAATTTGATTGCTGCAACCTCGAACAGAAAGTACGTTGTCCCAATGAAACGAAGAAATTAGTTCAGAAACTACCTAAGCGGCTTGACGCAGAGATAGTGATACTGGTCACCGTGTTTAGTTTTGTAATTGGGTTGCAAAGTCAAACCTGTCGAATTTCATCTTTCGAAAACTACATACAATAATGAAAAAGTTTCAGAACTAAACACGTTCTCAAAAGACGCAGGTTGGATGTGATATTATATGGATTTTTGCTGGTACTCATACGAGAGAGATTGTAGATACTTGAAATAAGCTGAATTTTAACTTATGTAATTTGAAAATATATGTCTCGTTAGAATCAGTTCGGCTCTTTTCCCGGCAGTGACGAATGGAACCTATTAAAAGCGCAAATTGTAGCTACCACACTATACCATCCAAACTTACACCCTTACGAACAACTTCAGTTGGAAGGACCACATAGATAATATTGTCGGGAAGGCGAGCCAAAGGTTGCGTTTCATTGGCAGGACACTTAGAAGATGCAACAAGTCCACTAAAGAGACAGCTTACACTACACTCGTTCGTCCTCTGTTAGAATATTGCTGCGCGGTGTGGGATCCTTACCAGGTGGGATTGACGGAGGACATCGAAAGGGTGCAAAAAAGGGCAGCTCGTTTTGTATTATCACGTTATGGGGGAGAGAGTGTGGCAGATATGATACACGAGTTGGGATGGAAGTCATTACAGCATAGACGTTTTTCGTCGCGGCGAGACCTTTCTACGAAATTTCAGTCACCAACTTTGTCTTCCGAATGCGAAAATATTTTGTTGAGCCCAACCTACATAGGTAGGAATGATCATCAAAATAAAATAAGAGAAATCAGAGCTCGAACAGAAAGGTTTAGGTGTTCGTTTTTCCCGCTCGCTGTTCGGGAGTGGAATAGTAGAGAGATAGTATGATTGTGGTTCGATGAACCCTCTGCCAAGCACTTAAATGTGAATTGCAGAGTAGTCATGTAGATGTAGAAGAGCTACTTCATAACGAAAATTTTCACCCTGCACTAGTCTATGCAGTGCAGTGCTCGCCTCTTAGCTGTTACGGTTGCGTGACGCAAGAGTCAACGGGAGGTTTCAGCAGCGGAGACTAGTCACAATCAACAGGCCGATTTACTTACGGCTTGGCACAGTAGAGGATTAATTCCAGGAAAGAGACAACGTGAACCACTCTCCCTTTCAAAAGTCGTCTTTGGGACTGTAACAGTAATTTTCTGTGCTTCCTTCCTTAACTTAAAACCGACATACAGGCCAGAGACGGTATTCGAACACAATACCTTCGTTGACTATGAAGCGCCTTATGAGACTTAGGTTGCTTTGCCGTCCGGGGTGGCCGAGCGGTTCTAGGCGCTACAGTCTGGAACCGCGCGACCGCTACGGTCGCAGGTTCGAATCCTGCCTCGGGAATGGATGTGTGTGATGTCCTTAGGTTAGTTAGGTTTAAGTAGTTCTAAGTTCTAGGGGACTGATGGCCTCAGCAGTTAAGACCCATAGTGCCCAGAGCCATTTGAACCATTTTTTTTTAGGCTGCATTCATCACATGCGAATTACACTGGGTGAGGTGCTAGTCGCAACTGCAACAAGTTCGCTTGTTTTGATTTCACTACATCACAGAGCTTTATCAGTAATCATTGTGAGGCACTGTTTTCAATGTGACGTATGTTATGATTATCTCCAAATTTGTTTTGAACACAGCAGTGCTCCACTAGGTATTGTTTGATAACAGGCTAACTCGCCAATTTGACGAAATATTCCAAAAAGTTGTAGGCGTATTTAATGCCAGGAAACAGGTCATATTTATCAGTAGAATTGCTCAGTCTTTATGCTTGCGCTAGAGTGTAGGATTACACAGAGAAGGTGAAATACTGAACTCAGGCGTTTAACGTTATTTCTCTGTGCACGATCATACTACGGTTAATTAAAAGGAGTTATCACGTAGTAAAACATAAACTGAAACCGCCCAATGGAGGAAAGACGGCTTGATATATGTAGATTATATGTGAAAGAACGTCTTTCCGACGCTTGGTACAGAGATTATTAGCTGTCTCTCGATATGGCGAAAAACGTGATATATTGCTCAAATAGGCAGACGAAACCCGTTATTATTTGACTAGTGCATTGGTGATTAATCAATCACTGGAGACGATCTCAACTGTAATATACTTAGCAGCACGCGGCCGTAGTGATTTAAAGTTGTTCGACCACACAAAACTATTTCTACATGGGGAAAGTAAGTTACACATGTCGTCCCATGCGATGATGATGATGATGATGATGATGATGATGATGATGATGATGATGATGATTGGTTTGTGAGGCGCTCAACCGCGCGGTTATCAGCGCCCGTACAAATTCCTAACCTTTGCTCAGTCCAATCTCGCCAGCTTCGTCGATGATGATGAAATGATGAGGACAACACAAACACCCAGTTATCAACAGAAGTGCCGCATTGGCTGAAGATAATACAGATAAAAGTGCATCACAGGTTTGGATTCAAATACCGCGGCAACTGGAAGTGAGCTAAGAAGGTGAATTACGCGGGACAACGTCTAAAATGCATACAGATTCAGCATGGAATTATGGCGGTGTGTGAACTGAATACAATGCCGTGTCCAGCAATAGTGAAATGGTGCCAACAATTTGACCAAGGCTGCACTTTCACGGGTGACGCTGATCGGATAGTTCAGATATTGCAGCACGCGATTACCATGTCGGCAAGCTGAAATGGAACATTCTGGGAAGGGGAAAGAGATTTTCGAACGATGATGACGTTCATACAAAGGTTCTCGAATGTCTGTATGACAGAGAAGCGGATTTCTATCGCCGAGAAATAGAACGATAGGTGGAACATTCCGATCGTTATTTGCACAGACTTAGTGTCGAGGAATAGTGTAATATATCTTTGTCGCTTTGAAATATAGTGCAGCATTCAATGAAAGTTACGTGACGTACCATATCATTTGTACTTTACTCCTTGAGATTGATTGGAAGTATCCCAAGGAAATGCAATCGAAAGCAGTAGCTTACATACCCCAGTTTCGACCGATTCTCGAATATTACTCGGCGATCTGTAATTTACTATGTAGTGCTGACCGAGGAAGACAGGAAGATCCAAAGAAAGTTAGATCGCGAGAGCGTTGCGGAGATTCTCGTTCAATTCCAGGGGTAGACGTCACAGGAGAAGCGTTGCCCACCACGGGAAGGTTTACAGTTAAAATTGTAGTGTACGTAAAGCAAAAGCTAGGAAAATGATAGCACCTTCCGCCACATACCGTTAAGGAGTAGAATGTTGATGTTATGTGAGTTTAATGTGTAATTTCAACTATTATTGATACGAAATTAATAAGATTTAAAAAATGAAAATTTTGAGCCCAGCCGGAATAGAACCCTGACATTCGGAACCGTAGTCTGATATTCACTCTCGCAATGGGAATATGATTTTCCTTAGTTATAGCCAAGATGAATGAAATATCGGGAACATTTATTGTGCGTAATTTTTAAATTTCTATTAATTACCGACACAATATTGTCGCCGGGAAATGTGGAAAGTTATGTTACCGCAGTTTCCTATTTCACAAGAGAAATGCGACGCTATTGATTCACCCCAACTCCGAATTTTGTCCCTCTCTGCAGTCAGCGAATTACAGTGCTTCGCACACAACGCACCCGTGTGTGACATTTTTGCGCAAGTCCTTCTGATTGTGTTAATTTGGGACGTATGTGTCGGGGAGACCGTAGAAAGGAGCTCTTAACGCCATCCTGTCTGTGTAGAACCTTCTGCCCCCCCCCCCCATTTCTCTCTCTCTCTCTCTCTCTCTCTCTCTCTCTCTCTCTCTCTCTCTCTCTCTCTCTCTTTTGCATGCGTATTGCGCTGTGCATGTGCTTAATATCGCTTCTGGTGTACATCCTTTTGTATTTCTGTGGAACGAAATTGGGTTTCGCGCGCCGACGACAGTGCCATTAGCGTCCATTACCCCGTTACCGGCAAGTCGTTTGCTCTTCATTTTTAGATTCCGTCCTGTTGTCGGCCCTTTGTTGAAGTCTGAGGGGGCCACTGCAAACTCGCCGTTTTTTGCGTTCGGAGTCCGTTTGTACAGCCTGGACCCTTCTCTTCCCCCAACTGTTTTCTGTCAGCATTTTCCCGTTTGAACATTAATTAGCTCTGAATGCGGAATAAAGACGAGTTAACTGCATACTGTGGCGACGAGATACCTAATTGGCAAGATTTTCTGCCCTTGGAAAAGGGTTTTCATTTGCTCAAAATTGGTTGAAAGTTTTTAATCACAAGCGATGTAAAATATACTGCAAGTTGTTAACTGTCTTTTTTTGTATATTTTTTACTCTAGAAACGGGCCACTTAGCGCCATGTTTCTTCCTTTGAAGTCGGTGCAGAAAAAAGTGCAATGCTGCAGACATGTTTTCGTCTGCATTTTTTCTTTTATCCCTTTGGATTTCCATTCCGCAATGAAATAGTCATTATTCTCTCTCTCTCTCTCTCTCTCTCTCTCTCTCTCTCTCTCTCTCTCTCTGTGTGTGTGTGTGTGTGTGTGTGTGTGTGTGTGTGTGTGTGTGTTCCATCCCTCTCATTGCGAGGTAGATAGTGAAGGTAAACTCGTATGTATTGGGGCAAATATCAAAGTATTTTAAACAAAACAATATAGCTCTTCAATGAGAGAATACATGCTTATCAAGGCAAGTATTCCTCCGTTACACTGATGATGAAGGAAAATGGGTTTCCGTGAGATTATTGCTAGCTTGTGTTGTTTTTGATACAATAATTTCCACCTTTTCAGTAGAAAACCATTTGCATTTCGTAGTCGAGGATCATCTAGTTTACTTCTACACGTTTATAACAGGTTTTAGTGCATCACTGAGGCTATTCGCGAGACTTCTAACTGAAGAAATTAATTTATTCACAAAAAGAGCCTCGTACAAAATTTTAGAGTGCTGTTAGTCAGTTTGTAACTCGTACCTAATTGTATTGACGGAGGACAGAGAGAATATTAAATGAGCAGTTGTGCGATTCGTCATAGGTTTGTTTCTTGAGCGCTGGAACATAGCAAAATGGTCAAAAAATGACGGTGGAAGATGCTACTAGAGAGTGATAAATAGCATCAGGCATACTTTTCAAATTACGAGAGCAAAAGCTCCAAGCTGAAACAAGAGTCCTATGCAAAACTGCTGAGCAGGAATGGATAGAGCACAAATTGAAGGCTGTAGAAACATGCGTAAATCGGGGAAAGATACATACCGCCTATAGGAAAGATAAAGAAACATTTTGAAGATAAGAAAAGCAGCTGTATGTATATTAAGAGGCAAACTCGTAGTAAACAGTTAAGGAAAGATGAAAGAGTATAGCCGGCCGTAGAGGCGGAGCGGTTCTAAATGCTTCAGTTCGGAACCGCGCGACTGCTACGGTCGCAGGTTCGAATCCTGCCTCGGGCATGGATTTGTGTGATATCCTTAGGTTAGTTACGGTTAAGTATTTCTAGGTATAGAGGGCTGATGACCTCAGATGTTAAGTCTCATAGTGCTTAGAGCCATTTGGACCATTTTTAAGATACGAAAAGTCGTGCTTGTACGTTGGCTTCCCAGTACAGTCGTTTTCGCTGCTCTACATCTTTACAATAAAGTACTATTGTTGTACTTTGTATTCTCCGCCACGGATCTGCTTGTGAAGCGCACATTTAATGAAGTTAGAATGGGCAATGCGTGTCACATAATATATAAAAAGAATACCCTGAAAACTTTCACCGTTAGTAATTAGCTACGATGAAATGTTAAAACATCTGCCTGCAGAACCGATAGGGTTAAGGTAGTAAGGAATAATTTAAGAAAAAATAAGTTTTGGTAGTGCCGTAATATACGTTACGAACTATTGGCAGTTCTTTCTAGATTATTAACTGTTAATAGGCTTGGCGGTTGACATGTGTTGCTATTAGCATAGAAGTCAGCAGACGATGTATGAATAGCTCTGGACCTATATTCCCTTGTTACGTTAGCTCTCAATACTGTGTGTATAGAGTATCGTCATTGAACGCTTCCATAAATTTAAACTATTTCAAACTCAGTTACAAAAAACATATCTTTGATGTTTAGGTTAGTGTGTTAGCTCTGCTTTCGTTTCAGAAAGCTGCTGGGCTAACCGTGTAAGCTGTCATTCGACTTCTACCGTTACTACACACGTCACCGGGCCGAGTGTCGTCTAAGAGTCTATATGTTCACTGAGTTAACAAATTCGCGGTGTACTCACGCGATTTATGTGAAAAGGTGTGTGACATTATTATAGCTGCACGACAGGAATTAACAGACTTTGGATACGGAATGGTACTTGGAGCTGGGCACAGGGGACGTTCCATTTGCGGAACCGTTGGGGAATTCTATATTCCGAGATCCACAGTGTCAAGAATGTGCCGAGAATAACCACATTTCATGCATTACTTCTCATCACGGACAACGCAGTGGCCGACAGACTTCACTTAACGACCGAGAGCAGCGGCGTTTGCATGGGGTTGTCAGTGCCAATAGATAGATAAGCAAATAACCGCAGAAATGTGGGATGTACGATGAACGTATCCATTACAACAGTGCTCCGAAAATGGACGTTAATGGGATATGGAAGCAGACGACTGACTTTGCTCGGTTGGGCGTGTCAGCAGCTGATGGTATTCATGTATAATTCAAAATACAACAAAGGGATTTTATGGATGACAATGCGTCCGGGTCACAATTGTTCGAGATTGGTTTGAAGAACATTATGGGCAACTTGAACGAATGATTTGATCACGCATTTCGCGCGACGTGAATCCCATCGAACATTCATGGGACATAATGGCGAGGTCAGTTCATGCATAGTATCTGCAATGGCAACACTTTTGCAATTATGTATGGCTCAATATTTCTACAGGGAACTTTCAACGACTTGTTGAGTTCATGCTACGCTGGGTTGTTGCACTTCGATGAGCAAAAATAACTGTTGCAAAATGCGATGCCAGAAGAATTACTTCAAGAATACACGAGTGCGCCGCTGTTGTTGAATGTTGCGACTTGTAAACACGAGAAGAAGCCGTTGCCACCGACGACGCTGGTTGGCGTCAGCGGGAGGTCCTTGGGCGCGTATCCTTGAGGTATGCTAATCTGCGCGACCGCTCCGCAGGTCGACTCCAGCGCCGCACGCGGAGAATGCTTGCTGCAGCGGAACGCGTCCCAGGTCACACCACTGCCATCCGACGGTCGGCGGGCGAAGCTCGCGCAGCTCGTGTCGCAACAGCCGTGCGTGTTATATTTCGCGCGGCTCGTGAACAAAAGCCGACCGCTTGTTTGCGCGCGAAAGTTTTCGCGCGCTGCGTCCTGCAACAGGTTCTTTTACAGCCTCACACGGAGCCGTTCCATTGACATTGAGAAGCATTTTACTTGACACAGCGCCGACATTTATTTGTGATCCGCCACGTGTATTAAGGGTGTATACGACTGTGTATCACTCGTCGGACGAATCTGACAACACTTCGTGACAATCACTAAGCGCATAAACATACTAGACTTGCATATTTTTTAACAGGGTAAGTTCCTATTTCCAACCCAAACTGTCGGAAAGTTTACCTCGGCTCCGATGAAAATAGTAGAAATGGAACAAAGACAATTTCATTTGTGTATAACAAAACAGCGCAGTATCCGTCATGTGTGTTTGTGGTACTATTATAAATGCGAAAACTGAAATGCAAGAAGCAGAAAGAAAGAAAGAAAGAAAGTAAATGAAGGGAACACTACACCGTAAATATGCAACTCGTGTTGTATATTGGGTACACAAATTTTTTTTGCCGTAGGCCGACCGATGTTTTAAAGGTGTACTAACTGAAGACTGAAGGTGAGTGAAACCTCAAAACTCACATTGGCGTAAATAAAATTAAATAAAAAATGGCTGATTGCTGTATTTCTGAAAATAATAATTCCACATACATAGAACTCAGCAACCAGTAAAATAGATAAATTACGGTACGGTTATGATTTCTTGCAGTTCACATCAAATAGTAAAATAATAGATATATGATACATTAATGATTGGATTAGTTGATAGAACAAAATTTTTCGAAACACTACATACTTTCTTGCTACAGAGGCAAATGTGGTGACACGGCACTGGGGAAACCCTGATTTACGGTGTGCTCAGCGGTGTGGGCTGGAATCCTAACGCTGCGACATCTTCGAGAACGACCTGTCTTGATTTGGGTATTGAAATTGGCGTTTCCATTGTGGTACTCTAATCTATATACATACTCTGCGAGTGCAAATGGAAGGAAGGAAAATACACTGCCTCTCTACCTCCGTACGAGCTAATTTCTCTTGTATCGTGATCGCGGGCTTACGGGAGATGTACGTTGGTGGCAGTAGAATCGTTGTGCAGTCAGTGGCATATGTCGGCTCTGTAAATCTCCTCAATAGCGCTCCGTGAAAAGAACGTCACCCTCCCTCCAGGGAACCCCATTTCAGTTCCCTAAAAAATGGTTTAAATGGCTCTGAGCACTATGGGACTTAACATCTGAGGTCTTCAGTCCCGTAGACTTAGAACTACTTAAACCTAAGTAACCTAAGGACAACACAAACATCCATGCCCGAGGCAGGATTCGAACCTGCGACCGTAGCGGTCGCGCGGTTCCAGACTGTAGCGCCTAGAACCGCTCGGCCACAACGGCCGGCTTTCAGTTCACGAAATGTCTCCGTAATCGTGTGTTGATCGAACCTAACGGTAATAAATGAGCGCATTGGCGTATGAAATTGGTTAAACATTACAACGTGCGTGAAAACTATGGTAAAATGCGTTGAAACATGGTAGAGAGACCTGAGTGAAACTACCATGTGAACAAATTTTTGTACTTGTGAAATGTAATAGTTAAATAAAGTAAATTCTGACGAATGTATTCTTTATTCGTTGAAAATTAAACTCAATTATATGTCAACAACGTAGTTTCCAGTGTTTCAAAACATATTGCACAATTATTGATGCATAATCCTAAACAGATTAGTTACTTCCAATTCAAAACTGGAAGTGCTTAATTACCGCCGAAAAAATGGATACGTGTGGTGCAGGCTACATGAGAGCGCGCTGCTGGTAGTGCTATATCGATAAACCACTTCAGAAGCGCGAGGTGGCGGCGGCATACGGGTGTTAATGTACACGAAACAGCGGGTCATTAGAGTTGTAAAGCGTGCTTGAACGGGAGCCAAAGTACAGATTCGCTCGCTGTGTATATCACGCGAATGGGCTATACGTAGTAGTATACACCGTTCGTTCTATCTGGTATTAATCGTATGTGTGAAGTTTGAATTCCTGCGACAGTAGTAGTAATATTGGCTATCGGACTCGTTTATAAGATTGAAGTACTATCTGGTGTGGATGAAAAATCAGAGAATTATATTTCATTACGTAAAACTCATTAGGAAAGATGGTGCACGACATACTACAGCTATAAGCGCCACATGACACGTGAATTGGGGGGGGGGGGGGGCTGAAACGTCGGTGCGTGTGCAGTCGTTTCCTGAGTGGTTGCGCTGCTCATTGGAATGGTTAGCAGCGAGCCCTTAGCAGAGGGAGAGGCTTATTCGGAGCACGCGCCTCGTCCCGCACCACTTTCGCCTCTGCACAGGCAGCTTCGGCCGGCAGTACCGGACGTGCTGGACGCTTCGCGCCACCTCCTGTCTCGCTTCAAAACTCGGGGCTGCAGTCTCCAGACCGACCGAGCAGGTCGATCAGTCAGGGAGGTCGATACCAGCCTCACTTTCCGCATCCCCCCAGGGTCGTCTGAAGGGGCCGAAGAATGCCTAGTCGACTGTAAAATTGGTCCACGTAATAGCAACCCCATACCACGTCGAAGAGCTGGGCCCCACCCGCAGGCTGGAGCACTTCGGCTACTTAAACCCCTATTACACGGTGCGCGTAAACCGTACACCTTTGCACCGGCGCCCCCAAGCGTGCCTATCTGTAAGTACAGGCTGGTTCACGTAGACCTGTTACATCACCCACGCCAGATGTACCTGGCGCACATGTGCAGGAGACGGTAATAACTCGCGAAACGCAAAAAGAACCGTCTGATCTCTTGTGAAGTTCGTTCTACCGCGCGAAACACAAGGGGGCCGTGTGACATATTGGAACGTCATTCGTTCAAATTATTTATGTGAGCTCAAGGTTCCTATTTAATAAGCAACTGTTTTTAATCACTATTTATTAAGTAATTGTTGTTCTATTATGTAGGTTGCTACTGTTCTAAATTAGAGACTCAGCAATTAGTTTTATATTACGGCATTTGGTTACGCTTTTACATATATATCTAAATTTTCATTTTGCACATGGACGACCCCTTTGCTTTTGGAGCTATTGCCCTGGCGATTGCAGTAAATCTTTGGATTAGGGTAGAACGACGACGGAAACGAAAAACCAGACGCTGTCAAGTTCGACCCGGACTGAAAAGAAGGAACGAAAGCAGGGAATAATATTGCTTATGAAAGAACTGGAGCCCGAAGATCTGCAAGAATTTCGGAACGTCGTGGGGATGGACATGGCCTGTTTCGAGAAGCTGCTCTCTATAATAGAATATAGAATTAGCAAGGGTGACACAGCTTCCCTCATGACTATCTCACCTACTCGAAAGTGAGAATTAGATCATATAAATATATGTTTTGTGATCATACCAACCTAGATCACTGATGCGTTTCCTGGCGACTAGGAGTCTGGCTTTTAGCCACAGAATAGCACAGCGCACCATTTTAAAAGTTTTGGGTGTATTCACTGCAACTTACAGCTCTTTAAGGGACCAATACTTACAGGTGCACTTGTGTTATTTCCCCAAGTTTGGAAAATGGGATGCAATGTGCTGCTCAGAGTTTTGCAGTCATCATCTGTCGCACTGGGCAAAACTGCATGGACTTTGCCGCCATCACTGCCAGTTTCTCTTTTCTGGCATGCTGAAATAAAGCAAGAGACACAATCAAACGTGAACTTTCGTAAGTTAAAGCATTACGATACACATCGAAGATCACGCTGTAACGTTATACGCATATTACCCAGAAACGATAGCCAACGAACCGCATTATGACACAGCGGGTGATGCAGAGACCTTTCCTCGTTGTATTCTTGTATTAAGACTCTTAACGCCTCTTCGCTCCATTTCATTTTTATAATACGAAGTAATCAAAAGAAAAAATGTTGTCACAAACAGCTAGTAGAAAGAACTACTGCATTTGTGAAAAACTACTTATTGAAAAAAACGCGGAAAATCCCCACAAAACTGAAATAAGCTACTAGCCACCGAACAATAAAGCAAATAACAAACAGAAAGCAGTGAGATACCGCCTTCCGCCCACACGCGAGTTATCGCTACCTATTGCACATGTGCAGATTGAGGCATTTCAGAACAGCTGTCTATCGTAGCGCGCGGATAGTCTGCTAATTTTTATAGTTTTACCGTTGTACCGCTAGATGGCCGTCGCGGTAGACCAGTACCTTTCGTGGAGGATCGCCGTGTAATACCCGCTTCACTTCGCGGCACAAACTGCTGGATTAGTGTGTTTCTTGTCCTGTTTTTCCACATAAAATGTTAACGTTAGAAATTATCACTCCCAGACATCTAACACGTCTTGACAACAGAAGTGGTAAAGCGTCATTAAGCGACAGGGGCCAGTGGTTAAGTGCCACGTCATGTCAATGACTGGCAGGAATTTGTACTGTCAGTGTAGGCAAGTCCAACTCAACCAGTTTCCGAGAGAACGTTGCGAAAGGAACAGCATGTATCGGACATTTCGAGTCGTCTACCGCGAAACAGGCTATTCTCCACTGTGATACATTGAGCTGTATGCCCAGCAGTTAGCCCAACAATGCACTAACTGGGTAGTGAATTCCTGGAGGCCTGTAATGTAATCCTACGAGTAGCGCTTATGTTTCTCTCATGAAATGACACAACTGCTGTTGAAGTTGCCACGGATCTCGCTTGCACGCAAAGTCTGCGGGCGACAGGTAATTCGTACATAAATTCTGTGGTAGCATTTCCATCGTGTTCCTGATGTAACTTGGAATTTCCGATAGACATTGTAGCGGTAATAAATACGTGTAAGACTGCCTAGTGTAACACTGTGCTTTGCTTCCAAGTAATTCACGATTCACACTTAAAAACTAGTGTGACGCTCTTGCACTGCAATACTACACAATAAGATCCATAAGAGACAATCAAACACGTTCCGTTTGAGGGCGTTGCCGCTGCATATATGCAACGTAGCACGAGTCTGATGTGGGTATGTAAGCACCGACATGTAAGTAAGGGATTCGCGTGGCTTTCGTGTCTTTCCGACGTGCGGGCAGTAAATGCAGAAACGCGAACTAGGGCGACATTATTACCACATACGCCGAAAGGGCACCAACGTGCTGTTATTCTTTTCTTGGCTGCCGAAGGACAAACACCGGTAAACATCCATCGGAGAATGAAGACCGTGTATGGAAAAAATTACGGCTTGCAGGTAAGGCGGAACGAGAGAACTCCGACAAGGGTGCTGCTGTTTAATCTTACCGCATGTCCCCATATTGCAAATACACTCCTGGAAATGGAAAAAAGAACACATTGACACCGGTGTGTCAGACCCACCATACTTGCTCCGGACACTGCGAGAGGGCTGTACAAGCAATGATCACACGCACGGCACAGCGGACACACCGGGAACCGCGGTGTTGGCCGTCGAATGGCGATAGCTGCGCAGCATTTGTGCACCGCCGCCGTCAGTTTCAGCCAGTTTGCCGTGGCATACGGAGCTCCATCGCAGTCTTTAACACTGGTAGCATGCCGCGACAGCGTGGACGTGAACCGTATGTGTAGTTGGCGGACTTTGAGCGAGGGCGTATAGTGGGCATGCGGGAGGCCGGGTGGACGTACCGCCGAATTGCTCAACACGTGGGGCGTGAGGTCTCCACAGTACATCGATGTTGTCGCCAGTGGTCGGCGGAAGGTGCACGTGCCCGTCGACCTGGGACCGGACCGCAGCGACGCACGGATGCACGCCAAGACCGTAGGACGCTACGCAGTGCCGTAGGGGACCGCACTGTCACTTCCCAGCAAATTAGGGACACTGTTGCTCCTGGGGAATCGGCGAGGACCATTCGCAACCGTCTCCATGAAGCTGGCCTACGGTCCCGCACACCGTTAGGCCGTCTTCCGCTCACGCCCCAACATCGTGCAGCCCGCCTCCAGTGGTGCGACAGGCGTGAATGGAGGGACGAATGGAGACGTGTCGTCTTCAGCGATGAGAGTCGCTTCTGCCTTGGTGCCAATGATGGTCGTATGCGTGTTTGGCGCCGTGCAGGTGAGCGCCACAATCAGGACTGCATACGACCGAGGCACACAGGGCCAACACCCGGCATCATGGTGTGGGGAGCGATCTCCTACACTGGCCGTACACCTCTGGTGATCGTCGAGGGGACACTGAATAGTGCACGGTACATCCAAACCGTCATCGAACCCATCGTTCTACCATTCCTAGACCGGCAAGGGAACTTGCTGTTCCAACAGGACAATGCACGTCCGCATGTATCCCGTGCCACCCAACGTGCTCTAGAAGGTGTAAGTCAACTACCCTGGCCAGCAAGATCTCCGGATCTGTCCCCCATTGAGCATGTTTGGGACTGGATGAAGCGTCGTCTCACGCGGTCTGCACGTCCAGCACGAACGCTGGTCCAACTGAGGCGCCAGGTGGAAATGGCATGGCAAGCCGTTCCACAGGACTACATCCAGCATCTCTACGAAGAATAGCAGCCTGCATTGCTGCGAAAGGTGGATATGCACTGTACTAGTGCCGACATTTTGCATGCTCTGTTGCATGTGTCTATGGGCCTGTGGTTCTGTCAGTGTGATCATGTGATGTACCTGACCCCAGGAATGTGTCAATAAAGTTTCCCCTTCCTGGGACAATGAATTCACGGTGTTCTTATTTCAATTTCCAGGATTGTATAATGCAGAAGGTACGTCAACTCAAGTTGGTGTCACTCGAGCAACCTCCATATACTACTGATCTCTCCCCATGCGATAATCATGCCTTCGGTTAGTGTCGGACGAGGATGTGCAGCAAATAGTTACGGACTTGTTCATGCAGCAGGACATTGTTTTATCGAATGGGTATCTTCAGCCTGGTCCGTCGTCGTGGTGGTTGTCTCAGTGCTGATGCGCTATTTTGGCTGATTGGCATGCAATTCTGGTCCATACGCTGTTCGGAAGGAAATTTTCTGGTCGCTCGTTATCACTCAGCACTCAGTTTAGCTATTGCATGATTGATAATGTGCTTAGCGTTAATGGCTTCAGATCTTACGCTCTAACGACAGACTTCAAAACTCTCTGTCAGATACTGTGGAATTAGCGAAGAATTTGATATAGAGGCACTCGCGGCTTTGGGATACAGTTGACAGTTCATCCCGGTGCTTATTCGGAATGGTAATGCTTTATGAGAGAACATGTTCAGATGCCTATGGAATGTAACTGTTCCGTACGGCTTTTATTTAACTACTATCGACACAAGATCTTTCAGTGCCAGACTGAGAATGTGCAGCAAGCTTTCGTACAGTTAGCGTGGCTGCAGTACGGGCCGGTATTTTACCAAGCTTGGTATGCGGCTTCTCTATGGTTAGCATTTTCGCCTCATATTTTAGCTCGCCAAAACCGATTGCTTTCGATTCGTTGCACAAACAAGCATCAGCGTTTGGCCGTGACAGGGAATACCGGACAGAACACAGGACGCGGATGTGCATATTTATGGCGGTTCCGCTGAAGTGTTGAATGGCTGCATTCCTCCTTTTCACGCGGTTTTTTCGAACCCTCTCCGCCGCTTCGTGATAGAGAGCAGCGGCGTAAATTAGCGGAGGCCTGTTACACTGGCAGTAGCGGACTGTTCAGTGCGGAGGTATGTTTCAAGGGTGTTCCATTAACTGGACCGTAATGCCGCGCAGTAACAAAAGCAGCGCGGCAGATTCACCGCGAGCGTGGTGCGGAAAAGCAAAACCAGTTCTCACCAAGCACAAAGTCAGCAGCTGCAATAGCCGATACTGGTTGGAACTTTTACGTTTCAATGGAAAAAACAATTTAGGGTATATTTCAAATAATTGTTAAGTTTTAGTAAATAATATTATAATTAAATAAATTAATGAATACTGATATACAATGAAAAACTAATTAATTTATGAATAAACCGTTTAAATACAAATCGTCTAGATACACATTTTTTTTCCTTTACTTACCTTCAAATTTAGTTCTGTACGGTAAAAGTGCTGTAGTTATCGCGAAGTATTTGTTTGTGTTCATAATATCGCAGAAATTTTTGCCTGATAACTTACTTATCCGCATCCTCAGTGGAATATTCAAAGTATGTACATTGCTTCCTGTTTCTGATACACACTCCAGATCCGCTCATCTCAGCATCGCATTACCTCTTCCGTAATTTACACACCGTCTACTTAACACGTTGCCTACACGTTTCGGTACCCTTTTCATCAGGAGTATCTCGTCATAATTAATTTTAAAGCTGTCGCAGCTGCCCACAAAGCAACATTCCGCAATCGCTTTCCATGCTTGCATTGCGAGGTAAGAATGCGCACTTCTGTGGCTGTGTAGTCACGCGACTAAGTTAGTTCCTGTTACAGCCAAGTTCTTTGATTCGATATGCTGAGTAATACAGTCGTATGTAGAAGAGTGTATAAGCTTGGGAAACAAGCTATTTCGATTAATTACCAAAGAAAGCTGTAATTGTAGCTTCATAAAATCAAATCAGCATCGTACCTTGCTAGTGAGGAAAGTTTGATTAATGTGAAACAAGTTGTATACCCACGTCAGGATGCCCTCTTCGTTTCTCTCTGCGGGAGCCCATTTCGGGTCTCCTTCCGGCCACGTAATTTCGTTAATGTTGTTGCTTAAAGTTAACCAGGATCGAAGTGTACGTTCTGCTGGAGTTCATTTGTGTTCAGTTAATGTTAAGCTACCGTTAATAGTTTAAGTGCTGATACTATGAGCAGTCAGCTTGTACACCCTTTGTGACAATTGGATTTGCCTTGGGACCGCAAGCTACCTGATATATATTTTTTTTGATGACGTTATTTTTATCATTCACTTCTAGGTAACCACAGTTGCAGTTTCGACTTCTGAGCCATATTCAAGTGTTTTGAGAACATATAACCACTTGAAAATGACTTGAAATTGACAACATATAACCACTTGAAAATGACTTGAAATTGCAGTTGTGGAAATTATAATAATTAGTGCACCTCTCCTTACTCGGGGATGGAACAACATCTTGGCTACTGTCACCTATAATAAATTCTATACTTTAGTGGAGAGTGTAGCTGCGTTGCGTTCCTCCTACCTTTCTTCCCGGAAGCAATCGGCCGTCCTATGTGGCCACCGCATTGGTCGCACGAGGTTAACCTATAGTTTCATTTTATGTAAAGAGCCACCCTACAACCTGGTGGAATGTCTCTCCCTTCTGGCTCTCCGTGCTGAGCAGGGTCTTGCAATTTCCTTTTCTGTAATATTAACGGACGATTCATGGTCTCTCCGTTTTCTCTGTGAAAGGGGTGCAGAAGGAGTGATCGGGGTTGAAGACTCCCCGCCGCATGCGAGCTCTGGAGCACACTTGCTGTGCACCCTTTGCCAGCTGCTTCAGTCATCCCTCCGTGAAAGAGGGATGTTTTTGGATGGGGTCAGTCCCTTTTTTCAGTTTTATGGACAGCTCTCCGGTGAATTGAAAGTGCTGTTCCCTAGTTTAACACTTTGATAATGTCTTGGGAGGGGGGGGGGGAGAGTCTCCGGTCACACGCAAAGGCCCAGGGGACCCCCACCTGGCCACACCCACCTTCTGACCTCAGTTGTCTCATCTTGTTTTATTATTATAGGTCCAGCTGGCGATTTTACCATTCTAGCCTTCTTACTATTACGGGTCTCCCGGCTAGAAGGCATTCTTTACTATGCCGCTGTCTTCGCCTTCGACCGGGTTGGCGAGGGCTAAGACGCGCTCCTTTTGCTTTGTCCTACATACCGGCCCGCTCTATACGCTTTAATTTCTGCGTAAATTGTTTCTCAGCTCTGGCATCAGTATTGCTTCAACGACTCGATTTTTACGTCACTATCACCGGATAAACTCTCTCTCGGCCGAGGGAGTGACGACCTCCCTGTTACTCCCGTAATCCCCAGCTAACCAACCATAGTAATTAGTGCAGTCACGGGGAAAGTGTCGTCATTTAAAAAGTTTCTGACAAATAAGTGTGCCAGATGTGTAGCGTCAACCTGGATACGTTGCTTGTGAGTCGCTTCATGAGGCAGACTCTGATAGCCTGTCGGTAGTGCACTGACCAGTGAAGAGAGAAATCCCAGTTCGTGTCCCAGTGTGGTTTTAACTTGTTACAGAAGAGCATCGTAGCTCGTACTCTTGCAAAGCCACGGGTCGCAGACGTGTTGAAAAAACTGCATTTTGGTGTTGCGCGTCACATCTGTACTGCCGCCGAGGAATGTTAAAGTTCATATCGGACGATGGTCAGGCAATGTGACTAGGATCAGGAATGTGGATGCCGCAAGCTGTGTAGTGCCCCACCTGGGATACACAGCCCGCTGCTCTCGCTGCCGGGGTGCTAAGTGGGACAATCTCGGGTGTTAACCTCTGTCGGCGAACACAATGGGAGCCGTGGCGGCGCGTGGCGCGCTCCTAGGAGGGCCCTTAACGACCAGAGATCGACGCAGCTGGCGACCACCCTTCCCTGCTTCTGGGCTGGCCTCTGCCTTCTGTAATAGCCTCTGCCGGGGTCGCGGCACGAGGGCGCGCCAGGAAATAAATTGCCTACCTCATACCGTCTTTATTTATGCGACACGTGGTCAGTGCTCGCGTACGGGGTCGCGGGTGCCATGTACGTGCACGTGGTGTAGATGTTATAACATACACGTGGCATGCTGGCAGTGGCATTCTTGGAGATTTTGCTTCTTTTTAAATTTGCCATGCTTTTCTCGTTGGTTCTACTCCGTGCTCTAATATGTATAGTGCATTAAAATGGGGAATAATTATCAAGCCCTCGATTTAACGCAGTGGCATGTCGGAAATTTAGGATTGCGTGCACAGTTTCGAGATATACTTAAAAAAAATAAAGATTGCAGTAGTGTGTGTGAAACGCGGAGTAGAAGTGGCAATTGGCTGCGGAAACTTCAGAGCAGTTACGCTAGTGTGACTTTGCTGTTACCACGAGATGGAACCGGAGCCACGTGGAATGCAGTTGTCGTTTTAGGAATTGGTACTGATTTGTTTCTGTGAACAAAGGGTGTACGCAAGCTCAAATATTGTAAAGAAGGGTAGCCATAAACTTTTAATCACCACATCGAAAAACTTTTAATCACCACATCGAAAATTGACTCGTGTGATTAATGTGTTCTTTCGTTTGCATATACAAAACAGCAGTCGTGTTACACACTGTAATTCCCGCACCATAGTACCGCAGCGCACCGTCAGATAATTTAAAACAAAAACGTGCAACCTACTGACAGAGTGGAGTATCGTTCGGTAATTCGTTCTCGGTGGCAACGGATATGTTTTAGCTGTGTTAACTCTACCCGGACGTCAAAAGACATCAAATTATAGCGCGATACTCCACTGCGCCATTTTCTTTTAAGCCGTCGCCAGCGTCAGCGTGTGCGTCACGTGAGGCGTGCTGCTTAACGTGATTTGCGATTACAGCGCTCTCCGGCGGCAGCTGTCGGCTGTAATTGGCTCTCAAACTACACAGTTTGTTTACGACAATGGACGCGCCTAAAATAGCTGCCTTAGCTCTCGTAAAACACAAATTTCTTGTCTTGTCCATGTGCTAGTGTACTGTTTCGTCAGCAGTACATACGAATAAAAACTTCAGTAACCGTGAGCGTCTCATGAAACAAAAAGGAAGCCTCGTGGGATTAGCCGAGCGGTCTTAGGCGCTGCAGTCATAAACTGTGCGGCTGGTTCCGGCGGAGGTTCGAGTCCTCCCTCGGGCATGGGTGTGTGTGTGTCCTTGGTATAATTTAGGTTAAGTAGTGTGTAAGCTTAGGGACTGATGACCTTAGCTGTTAAGTCCCATAAGATTTCACACACATATGAATATTTTTGAACAAAAAGGAAACTTTCAAGTCCAGTCAGTAAGAACACCAGCATATAAAACTACAAAAAACTTGACAAAATGACTATTGTGAGGGAGCGCACTTACATTTACAAAACATTGAATATTACAAAAAAATTCTATCAGTTTAATAAATAAAATAAAATAAATTTTAAAAATCTCCCACAAAACGCAAAGGTTGAAGAAAAAGGTAGGATACAGCAAGACGCGAACCTGCTAGGCGTTGTTCCCTGCTAGATGTTGTTCCGTAGCTCGGCGCCTTTACCAAATACTTCACGTTGATCTTGAACAACAAACGACCGTGTATTTTGTGTTAAGTCGTGTGAAGGATCTAATCGCCGATTTGCTAATACCTGACATTTAATTATAATAAATATTATCAAGAAATGAACCGTGTGACGAATTTTCAATGTCCAGTTGCCTTAAAAGTGAATACATTCATAACACACGTCATTTAACACGAAAGTACCAAAATACACAAATTCTATAACCGCCAGTATGACGTTTCCCGTCGTTTATTTCAACAAATCGTACCAATAATGGCAATTTTTCGAGGCAACTTCAATGTATTGGTAAATAGAGCAAGCATATCGTAGGGTGTGGTGTAACGTACGATATAAACCCCAGCAAATATGACCTTTCACTGAAAACGACAAGTACGTCCATCCTTTTAGCAGGCCGTCTCTGGGACGACGGGCGTTTTGCTACCGTGACAAATAAAAACACCTACAGCCGACGTTATGATTTTATTTTGTCGCTGCCAGTTTCAACGCATAAGTGCGTCATCTTCAGGCTGTTTTTTGATGCGGTACAGGTTGATATGATCCCCATGCATAACATATCAGTTGCCAGCATTACTGGATACGCAGATAATGTGTCAGCACTCCAACCATGAACTGCCAACCGGTAGCGACAAAATAAAATCATAAGGACGGCTGTAGGTGTTTTTATTTGTCACGAATACAATATGGCGTCTCGCAAGGTCTGCTTGTGAAGTAGAGACCGTTTGCGCCTCTTATTGGTTCAACCTTTCGTAGCACGTTGCCGAAATATTGCAGAATTTATTTGGTGTTTCACGCGGAGCAGTGGCTTCTCAGTGTGAAAGAGCAGGAACCGACAACACGAAACTCGTGCACAGCCCGCACGTCAACGTTAGCTAACTCGTCTCACCTGTGGACGCAGTGGTACGGTTCGTATGCACACATAAAGACCATTGCAACATTTTGTTGTTAGTGAGGGTGAGGGCCGGAATAACGAAGTCAGAGGGAAAAAAAGAAAGGTATGAGTATTTTGTTGTGTGCACGGTGTGCAATTTCTCCTGGAGAAGCAAGTAAAAAGGCAGGGTTCCGGTGTTGCGCGAAGCCTTTGGCGGCGGCGTTCATTGTTCGCGCGGTCCCTGTGGCGCGTGGATGCTGAGGAAGCCGCCGCATGAAAGTTAGTTTCTCGTGGGATTGGCGAGAGAGTTGGGGCCCAGGAATACGCCGGCTAGCGCCAAGTTTGTTGCCGGCTAAGCAGTTAATCCCGCGCTACCCCGAACTGCTGCAAGTTTCCAAATAGACGAGGAAAAGAATATGGCACCTTGCCACGGAGCTGGCTCCTCGCTGAAAGCCGTCTCTTATTAACTGTCAATTCATGGTTGTCCACCTGTTCTAGAAAATCTCCCTGGTAAAAAAAAAAAAAAAAAAAAAAGAGCCGCAGTCTCAGTGCTGAATTTGTCATGCACCTTCACTCGTCTGTGATAGAAGAAGGCAATTCGGCAGAAAGAGTATCACACTCGGACAGGTAGATGTGACAGGTTATTCGAAATAGAAAGTTAGGGTTTCTTTGTTCCGTCTTCGACAAAGATCATTGCTTAAGCAGCACAGACCAAGATTGAACAGTGAAACGGAAATTGCCAACGTCCTTTCCAAAAGAAACATCCCGGCATTTGTCTGAGTATCGCACGAAGCTTAATCCTAGGTGATTGACCTGCGATTTGAACCCGGCTCCTCCCGAGTCCAGTGCCTTTAGCAGCGCTCGATGTCTGTCAAATTTCGAACTCTTAGAATCGGCGCAGGGTTAAACGTCCAGTTGAAAGAGATAGGCCTCCTGTTTATGGCCGGCCAGGGTGGCCGAGCGGTTGTAGGCGCTACAGTCTGGAACCGCGCGACCGTTAGGGTCGCAGGTTCGAATCCTGCCTCGGGCATGGATGTGTGTGATGTCCTTAGGTTAGTTAGGTTTACGTAGTTCTAAGTTCTAGGGGACTGATGACCTGAGAAGTTAAGACCCATAGTGCTCAGAGCCATTTGAACCTATTTATGAATAAAAAGTAGGTTAGTCTGAAGTATTTCGTTTCGTCTTTGTTATTGTACCAGTACGTATTTCAGAGTGAAACCACCTCCGCCTCGGTTAACAGTTATCATTGTGACTCTTCGCCATGGTCCCTTTAGTCAGTTCCATACATGCATTTTACGAAAATCTGCTTCACTATCCCACACAAGGGAAAAAAGCTTTCGGTTTTAAAGATGCAGTGGCCAACTTACATGCTACCTGAATCGTCCAGAATAAAACCAGCATTCGTGAGCAGAGGTCAAGATGTTAGCGATCGGAAGATGTCTTCCTTGTAGAGTGGGAAGGGAAGAAAAGGTGTGGGGGGAGGGGGGGGGGGGGAGGTAAATTACACAGACTTAAAACTCACCAGTCATGGGTGGCAAATTTTGGAGATTGTAACAGACGCTAGGAGTTCAGAACCAGGATCTACAGCACGCTGGGATTGCCGGTTGCACGGCTTACCCGTCTGTCGCCAGGACAACCGTTGCCTCGCTGGGAGAAGACCAGAGTTCGAGACCCGGCTGATATTCCCCTCGCACGCGCCATCTGAATAGGGGCTTAGCTGTCATGTGGCGCGGACGCAGCTGGGTGTCCCTTCCGGCGGAAGTGGTTTCTGCTCTCACCACCGTTTACATCCGCACATCACCACAGGGCGGGACACGAGCGACGGCTGAACCCAGGGGGAGACGGGGCGCGGACGGCCGTTTCCCGTACTCGTCTGTGTGGCCCCCTGTGTCGGAGACAGCAAACGTACAGCGATACGGCCACGCCTACTGGCTGGCCGGGGCGATTCCATTGTGGACACACTAGCGGAATGACAATTCATTGTTATATTCATCCTTGGTTTTCTCAAGTAAAATAAAGCTAACACCGGGGTGGCTTCTTGGAATTAACAGTCCAAGCTTTGGAAGACTTAATTCCTGTTGTATCGAACTTCCATTCCACAACCTCTGTATCTTAGTACTGAACGTGCGCCTCGTTGGTTCACAACTCACGTGTGTGAGTGTAAATTTGACTAGTGCAATGCGTCAGAGAAGGGAAAAAATCTGAAGTGTGGGTTTGTAAAAGGAAATAAAAGAAACATTTGGAGTAGGAACTAAAAAGTCGAAGTTTCGAGCATTAGGAGGTGGGGGTGGCGAATAAAGGTAACCATCGTAAATGTTTTTACATAAAATTTCACCTGAATCGCTACTCTTCTAAAAATAAAAAAATAATAAAAGTTGACCGTGTCATTCACTTGCAGTTAGGTGAAAAAGTGAAGGAGATGCTTCGCTAAGAAACGGCGATGTATTGCATGAAAACTTCATTTCAGTTTGGAAACTAGTTTGAATTAAAGTTACAAAATAGTGTGACGACTGCGGTATTTTATGTAATTTAGCGTTCTGAGTATCACACCCTTCATGTGTTTGACGACGTACAAAGAAGCAGAGGTTGATTTGAGTACCGCAGTACTTAACTTGGAGGACGTATGTTACTCGTTTCCTTCGAGCTGTGAAATGACTGACAATCCAGATGTGGAGCATCTTACGGTTTAACAGCGTTCCGCAATTTGCTGTTCATCACCGTTAGTAATCGATTTAACTAAATTGCGTTAAATATCTACTAGATCGTAACATCATTTTACATTTTGTTTATACCAAAATGACTAATGCAATGTTACCTCACTAACTTTGACGCAGGAAATAAAATTTGCAAACCAACCATTGACTCTTTTTTTCTGCAATCAATCACAGAACACGGTTTTAATTGGGATCTGTTTCGCCCATACATTGCCCATTTTTCGGAAACCATATGTCTAGGAGAGCATATGGGGAACAGACTGCCCACCAGATGCATTCTCAGATGTTCCATATTTCGTGCGAGTCGTCTGTGCTTCACCATTTGCCACCTAAGAATTATAGTTTCTGACAGAGACCACTCTGAGGCGTATGTACTCCAATGAGTTTTAAAATTGTATCACATGAAGTAAAATTTTGCTTCTCGTTAATCCAAAGATTACTATTTTTTCCATAACGCCAGAGCAACATTTAATCCCTCACTTTACACCGAATTGTCGAGAGCAGTTCTCACAAGGATTCGGAAAATCCCACAATGCCAACAACGTGCCCACCTTCTGATAGTGTTAAGAGTGATTTGCCTTCCTTTCTGTCAGCCATTTACAAAACGGAAAATAGGACATGCGCAGTTGCAAATCTACTAAAGTTTTCAAGACGACCTGGAAAAAACTCGCGCGTCAAGATGCGCGACCGTAAAGTAGTGCTGTTCCGCCAGAAGGCAACAAAAGACGCTACTGCCGTTAACAGGCATATCCTTACAACATGATTCGCGTAAAATCGAAAACGGGAAAGCGTAAGCGCGTTTACTTCTACGCATCACTGCTAGAAGCGAAATAAGCACTAACATCTGTCTACATCTATATCTAAACTCCATAAGCCTCGTTACTGTGCGTGGAAGAAGATAGTTCACATACCACTATCATTTCTCCGTTTCGAGTTCTTTTCGCAAATGGTGCACGGGAAGAACTATTGTACAAAATTTTTATTAAGAAATGATTTTCTGGGTCTCATTTTACATTACGGCTGGCTCTGAGCAGTATGGGACTTAACATCTGAGGTCATCAGTCCCATAGAACTTAGAACTACTTAAACCTAACCTAACCTAAGAACGTCACACACATCCATGCCCGAGGCAGGATTCGAACCTGCGACCATAGCGGTCACGCGGTTCCAGACTGAAACGCCTAGAACCGCTCGGTCGCACCGGCCGACTTTTACAGTACGCACATAAGATACAGTTACATGTTGTTCTACTATGCTTGGAACATACAGTCTTTGAATTTGAAGAGTAGAGTTGTGCATTGTACAACACCAGCGGAGTTTAATAAGCATCTTCGTGGCGATATGCTCTTCTTTGGAACTCCTCTCTGCTTCCTCTTGATCCTACTTCTTACGGGTCGCACACTAATAAGCAAAGCTTATAATATTTGTGATCTTCATACGAGATTTTTATAAGCATATTATTTTATTTTAGTCTTGGTGTTCCGAAATGACATTGTGTTTCACAATCTTAGGCAAAATACCCTGTCCCCACACCAGATTTCCTGAAAAATGTAATTGCTACCCACTCGTTGAATGAAAAAATGTGTCAGAAATTTGTATGTCCTATTTCACCTTTTTGTACCGAATTTTACAAAAATTAACAACGTTTGTTCAGAGTCAATTTAGAAAGGGCACTAACGATCTCGTTGTTGGGCATCCAGTACATACCATCACCACTCGTACCAAATACTCACACACTTGATCAAAACTCGATAGGCATACCTCGCAGCATGGTTATTCAAACGAGGTTTAAAGCTAACACTAAGTGGGAAGCAGCAAAATTATGAAGGCCGTCTTGGGTGTGAAGCGGAATGTCGGTCGCAGTGTAGAGCAGCCTCTGCCAGTTGGATGAGAGGCAGCGGCTGCTGCCCGCGTTCCCAGGACCCAGCCTCGGCCCGGCTCCCCTGCCGGGCTCAACACTGGAGTACGCGCTCCGCATATTGGCCACGCCGCTGGCTCGCCACGATTGATTTAGCTACTGCGTGTGCGTGCGTATCACTGCGTGCGCGCGTTACGGAAGCAGCGTGGCAAAGCCATCGTCTCTAGGGAACGACTGACCTTTAGTCTACATTCCTCGTGATACATATTTTGATCTGTCTCGCACTACAGCGGCATGCGATTTAATGACACTTTGTAACAGTCATGTTCTCGATGCCCGAAAAGAGCGTCCTCGCCGCGGTTCATCTAGTTCCGACATAACTGTTGTGAGTGTGTATACTTCCGTTTCGGTGCATATCCATTTAACCTTCAGCATTTTTCTGTACCACCAGTCTTCTGTGTACTATTTATCATGGACGTTTACTTCCGTACAAGACAAACATTTATGAACATCCGGTAACACGCAAAAATAGCCATAAAAGCTCGACAGCATAGATTAAATCTCGAACTTCTTCCCCTAAAATATACATCGATACGAAAGAAACAGAAGATGCCCTGGTTACTACTACAGAGTGAAAGAAACCCCTTCAAACACCCATGTCTCGAAAAACACAACAGCTACCACCGCACAACCACTTTAGTAAACATCGACGAACCAACGGAAGCACCTGACACAAAAGCCAGTGGTTGGCTGCAGATAGTTTTTAGGTAGTTTTTATATATGAGAGCAATCAAATGGAAACCGATCAGCCGCCACAATGAGACCATGGAATGGTTCCATTCAGAAGTAATCACCACACTGCAACATTCTCCGTACAGCCTTCATCTTTCACCGTGAGATTTTCACATCTTTGGTGTCCTGAAGAAAGACATGCGTGGACGTCGGTTTCAGTCGGACGAGGAAGTGAAAGAGTGGGTGCGGTTGTGGATCCGTCAGCGGCTGACCGCTTGTGAAACTAGAATTGGACGACTACACAGGCATCGCGGCTCAAAATTTCTGCAGCGGACTTTCAGCGACTATTTGAGACCACGCCGAGTTTCTGCACTACGCCGGAGAAAAGGAGGGCCGACACGATATTAGGAGGTATCCCATGGTTTTTGTAACCTGAGAGTGTTAGTGTGGCAGGAGATGCAGACAAAGAGAATCCTCTTGTCGCAGCGGCACTAGGAGGGCGTTGGCGTGCCCCTGTCCCCCAGCCACATTCTCCCCCTCCCCTACCCCCACCCTGATAACTCATTTCATAGCATACCACATTGCAATCTCTGAATTACGATGCGATACTCCTTCCGCCATGCATGCATATCCGAAGGAAAATTGCATCGTGATTGAGACCGCCGACACAGGGCAAGCGACTTTCACGTAAAATGTTTCCACTCTACGGGAATATACATAAATGAATGTACGAGTACAGGTTGTAGACAAGTGGTTGGCGACATATGGAACTTAAGGTCTTGCCCTAAGTCGTGCTGGGATAGCCACGTGCTAAGTCGACCTGTTGCGATAAGCGGTAAATTGTTGTATTGTCCTAATCATCATCATCATCATTTCCTCCCCACTGACGCGCAAGTCGTCGAATTGGCGTCAAATGGAAAGACTTGCACCCGGCGAACGGTTCACCCGACGGGAGGCCCTACTCTCACGACATTTGTTTACCAACATGTTATGGCTCTGAGCACTATGGGACTCAGCTTCTGAGGTTACTTAAACCTAACTAACCTAAGGACATCACACACATCTATGCCGGAGGCAGGATTCGAATCTGCGACCGTAGCGGTCGCGCGGTTCCAGACTGAAGCGCCTAGACCCGCTCTGTCACTCCGGCCGGCCAAAATGTTGTGGATTTCTTTTTATACACTTGTCCATTATTTAGAGTCTATTGTCTTTTTCGCACCATAAAAGATACCAGATCAAAATCATCTTCCGATTGATTTTGACCATCTGATGACTTTTCCAGGCGGTAAATAATAGCATCAGCAAAGAATCTAAGAGGGCTACTCAGATTGCCTTCTAAGCATTTGTATAGGTGACAACAGCGGCTTTTCTGTTTTACGAGATGACACGCTCCGTCAGTTCCTATGAACTGTGACATCTCTGACGAATCCAGTCTCACATCTGAGACTATACTCCATAGGCACGCAATTTGATTAGAAGGCGTATACGAAGAGCTTCCTACGATACTGTGATGTAATAGAATTCTTTGAAATACGTAACTTCTACATGTGGCACCCGAAGAGACAGCTTCACAACACGCGTAGACTTTATTCGCTGGCCAACACCTGTTGCTGTTTTTGTGAGCGCCTATTGCTGACGTTTCAGTCCTGCTGGGCGAGTCGTTTGTAGTATTATTGCTTTACCGGAAGAAATAAGAGTGCCTTTCAGACTGAATATAGACAGTACAACCTTCCGGAATGCGCTCATCAGACTATCCCAGGCATTGCGGGAAGGACTCATACTCCGTAGGATGTGCGTTGAACTACTATCAAACGTTGTGGACTGTCTTTCCTCTGTGTCTACTATATTGCAGCGGGCGAATGTCTCAGTTTTTTATTTTTTTATTTTCAGGAGTCACATCTGGATTTATTTTTTTATTTTCAGGAGTCACATCTTGATATAAGCAATTTTTTGTCTATTCTACTACTACACCTTTTATCGGTCGCCACTGACCTACACCATAGGTGAGCAGTAGTGAAGTAAAATAAAGTTGTAAAGGACCTACGAAGGTTCTTAGGGCACATTTAGAGAATAAGGGAATCTTCATCCGTTTTAACAAACCCAGCAGCTCACAAGAAAATTGTTTACTAAAACTAGAAACTACCTGTAGGAATGGACAGTAAAGAACAGGACGTACAAGACAAACACTTTTACGAATAAAATACGTAGGTGTCTTTAGTTCCAGAGCCCAGAAGAAGCCGCAGGAAGAATGAGTTTCGGAGAGGGGGAGGGGGGGGGGCGCAGTAGTCAAGAACATGAAGGAAAACTGAGACCATGATGAATTATTTACTTAATATGTGATTCCTAGAAGACCAAAGTAAATTAAGATGAAAGGGCTGAGTCTGATTTCGAATTCATGAAGACTAAGACGTCCGCCTCTTCCTCTCTTCTGTCAACAGGCTGTAGTCCGCGCTCGTCACTGAAGTAGCTTTGTAGCTAGGATGTTGTAACTTAGTTTCTACCTAGAAGCTCCTGCAGTAACAGACTGCGAAGAAGTATTTAGCACAGGTGCCTACATATTGTTTTGAATGTTTAATTACTATCGCCGTGTGCCCTGATGTCTCAGCCGTTAACATTAGCAACTTACGTGCATTGTGTGTATATATTTTTCATTTCGGTGTTACTTTGCCTACACTATTTCTTCCAGTTGTTAAATTTCGTACATTTAACTCACCATTATAACAGCCAGATCTACACCAGTCAAAATTCAGTCTTAATTTTCTCCCCATTTCATGTTTGAAATAGGTATCATGGGGATTTGTAAGCAGTGCATCGTTGTATAAAAACTACCCATTTCCCTGCAGGGGACCTCAGAAGTTAAGTCCTATAGTGCTCAGAGCCATTTGAACCTCCTCCTCTCCCTCTTTGTGTTTACGTCTTCTCCCTCTGTCCGTCCACTTCTTTCTCGCGAGTCTTATCTCCTCCCCACTATCCTTGTGTCTTCATGTCCTCCCCCTCTTTTTCCTCTACTCCTCACTGACCATACCTTCCTTCATGCTGCTACTGACCTTACCCTCCTGCTCCACTCTCTTTCCATCTCTACCTCTGCATCCTACTGCCCACCACCACTCTAGAGCTTCTACCTGCCCACTACCCCTCTATGCCTTCCACCTGCCCACCACCCCTCTACACCTTCCACCTGCCTCATTCATCTTCCCTTCCTCCCCTCTCTGTCCATATTCTACCCCCCCCCCCCCCTCTTACTCCGTCTAACCCCTGCTCTATCCATCTCAGCCTGTCCCCATCCACACTCATTGGCACGTGTAACCCCTGCAGTATCGTTCAACAAAGCAGGCCGATACTACTTCCACTACATGCCTGTCTTAAAGGGCAGACTACACATCAAGGACTTGAAAGTCATTGACTTGCCCTGGCACCTGTTCTTGTATATTGTGTCCTGATGTCCAGGCCGCATGTTGTTAAAGCAGGCCAGTACTGTTCCAACACAGCACGCATGTCATGCACGGCAGCCTTCGTGTTGGGGCCTGGATTACTGTTTCTTGCCCTCTGACATGTAGTCTGGTCTGCAAAGCAGGTTTATTTGGCTATTCGATAGTCCATATCACCACTCCTACTGATGCTAGGTGTTTATAAACCCTACACTGCTGACATTCGTGAGACCTCTTTCTGTGTCAAGTTTCTTGAAATCGATCCAGGGATTTGGGATGAGATACTGAACACATGCATACGCTCTGCTTTATAGGTATAACAGATAAAACAGATTTTGGTGTACAAAAACTTACATACCAACGATATATGTAATATACAGCCGGAAACTAATGAGTACATCGAAATCATCAATCTTTTTTGTGTGCTGCTGGATAAAGTGGAGAAAAAAGTCAGTGGAGAAGAAAGTCGGTTATTTCATTTTCTAAGCAACTAGTACACCAAATTCCGAATTTAGTATCTCTGCAATCCGTCGAAGATGACGTCTTAGAGACAGATGGAATTATGGAAACAAACTATTCAGTATATTAACGTATGCTGCCTGATTTAAATCGCCAGTATCCTGCAGAATAATATTCTGAGGTAAGTTACCTTTTAGTACGGAAGTGTGCAGTAAGACTAAAGCATGTGACCCTTGCCTACAATGATCTTACAAATGCCTAACTCATTTAGAGATGTGTCAGAACATTCCAAATTCACAGTTCATCTATTCTCCATTGAAACTTGTTGTGATTAATCCAGCGCAGTTCAAAAATACATGATGATACCCGTGATTATAATAAGGGAAGAGAAAAAAAGTAGGTTCAGTCTTGTTGGATTTCCCTGTTGACGGATTAGAGAGTAAATAAGCAACTTTGTGACGTTTTAAGTCTCCGTAACAAAGCGGGTAGCTGCAGAGTTGCAACACCACACAAGTTTCCGCCCACGCTGTGCGCCTGGGCCCCATCCGAGGCGGGCAGATCCAGGACGCCGGAGGAGAACTCCTAATTGGCTCATCTCCTCAGGATGGGATGAGATGCGCCTCCTTTGTTTCCTCAAGCTGTGAAGCTCTCAAGCTGGCCGCAATTTCCCTATCCTCCGCTTTCATCTCTTGGACTCGGATGTGGCTTTCACACAACGCTGGTCGCAGCCGGGCCACAAATGCTTCCTTATGTGGTATCAATGCCGTTACACTTTACTAGCTGTTTTGTCGTATCATCACGGCACAGTACTGAACTGCAGGTTACAAAGTAACATATCTACAACTTTCCTGGATCATTTTCATTTATTTAGCGTATGGCATATCATTAAATTACATATACATATGTACGTATTGACACACAAGAAACTTAAGTTTGTCTTTACAACTAAATATCAGGTCCTTCAGTCCAGCGCACTGCATCTGGAATTGCTAGCAGGAAGTCCTCTTCAGCACCGTGATAGGCTCGAATACTGCATTCACTTACAATGTGGTGAACAATTTGGTATTGAGCCCCGCAGTCACAGGCTGGATTAGGCAGCTTCTTCCACTTAAAGAGAGCATCCCTGCATCGGCCGTGGCCGGTACGGATTGTGTTGAGAGTAGTCCAGATCTTGCGTGGTAAGTCGAATCCACTTGCAAGTTTAGCACCTGAGAAGATGTTATTCAGACGCACATCTGTCACTGCTTCTCACCGACCTTTCCATTCTTCGAGAGGTTTGAAATCCTTAGCAACCATGGCAGCAGCATCACACAGAGTTGGATGGCGTGATTTCCGTCTCTTACGATTTAAAAGTGGCAGGTCGCTATGCACAGGTAGGTTGTTGAATTCGTTCATAAGGGCAGTACATCTGCGTAGATCAGGAGGCATTATACCGGTTCACAGTGGAAGCCAATAAACTGGAGTGGATCTGATTGCGCCAGATATTATTTGCATTGTCGTATTCAGCTGGCTGTCAACAAGACTTGTATGATGACTGTTCATTCAAACAGGTGCACAATACTCAGCACTTGAGTCCAGAACTGAAGATCGCAGGGTGGTTGCTGAAGATCCCCAGGTAGTTCCGCATAGCTTATGGAACATGTTGTTTCGAGTCCTGAGCTTTTGAACTAAGTGAAAGTGTTCTTTGAAGCATAGTGTACGGTCCAAGATGACACCAAGACATTTTGGGCTCCAATTATGACGAAGATTTCTGCCTCTGAAACTTACTTCCAGTTTTGCGTTCGCCAACTGATTATTTAAATGGAAGCAAAACACTTCTGTTTTACTCGCACTGGGTTGGAGTCTCCAGATTTTGAAGTAATTATCTAATGCAGACAGGACATTGGTTAGAATCTCTTCTGTTGTCTTCATTTCCTGGTGTCGTACAGCTACAGCCAGCTCATCAGCATAGCAGTATTTTCTGGACGAAGTGTTGAACAGTACATTGTGGTGTAGTCTGACTTTCATGTGTAAAGGGCACGCAAATGAAAGCGAGACAAATGGAAAAAACTAGATAAATTGTTTATTATTTTAAAAGGAATGCGGTAACGGGTAGCTCACCTAGCTTAACCAGGTATAAGGGAGAGATTATAGAGAATCTGTAACTACAAAACGAGGAATGTTGCAGAGAGTTGGCTCGCCCCAGCTGAGCTCTTCATTGAATGTCCGGATAGGTCATTCTGAAATCACGCTCAGTCGATTGAGAGTCGCAGTGAAAACTTGAGAACACGTGGCATTAAAGGCTATAATATCATCATGCGAGTGAGCTGGAATGCACGTAGACAAGGGCTTTGCCTTAACCCTTCTCCTCTACGCCTCGCACTGTTCTAGTCCACCGAAAATCCAACACACGTATTAGCTAGAGATGCACGACGGGAAGCATGTCCGCGTAGTTTTGCCCTTGAGCGCAGTAGCTTTACCGTGGTGCTTACGCCGGGGGACCGCAACTGGTCCACCGGCCCGGCCAGGAATGTGTCGCTGCGCCGGCCAGGGCGCTTATTAACCTCAGAGAGCTCGGCCCCGGCAGACGCACCACTCAGCTCGCCGTGGAGGCCAGCACTTGACGTGCTCTTGTCTCTCTCCGCGGTTAATGGTCGGTCAAAGTTGCCGTACGGCAGGACGGATCGGCTTGACGAGCTGATCGCGTATCGTGAATCACCAGCACATTCAGAAAAATGACAGTAGTCCGTCCTTTAAAATTCTGAAACGCTGTCGTTAAGAGAGGCAAAAGCGTTTTCTGCGCGGCTGATCGCTAATACGAAGAATGTATACCACTGCAATGCATCAACACATGGCGCTTTGGAAAGAAAAATTTAATTACATAAATCCACAAATTAGAAAATTTAAAACACCCACAGAGTTCACAGTGAAATACAGTTTGGACATAGAAGCACTTAGGGAATAAGCAGGAAAACAAGAGAATCTACCAAACAGCTGGAAATATCTACCATTGGTAGCCGTAAAGTTTTAACTATTACTTCGAAAAAAATACGTTTACGTAATTATTTATGATTTTTTGCAGTTACATGTTTGGTTAGGCACGACAGACACTGCAACTGTACCGTACAAGACCTCTGGAAGAGCGAAAACGTGACTCAGCACTTTACTGAAAGGGAGATCGTTCGCGGCATTTTCTTTTGATTCCTCTGGCGGCCTTATGCGCCACTGCGGCCCGCTGGGATATCATTGTGCACCAGGGCCACAATAAATACCTGCAAAGAAAATATTTAAAAAATATAATTTTTTTGACGTGATTATCGAAACTTTATGACTCACAATCGTATAATAAGAAATGGGTTGCTCCAGAACTCCAACTTACGTCGTCATACAGCAGGACATTGTTAGCCAGCCGAAAACGTGTTCCTGACTGGCTGTCAAGGATTCCTGGCGGACTTGTAAATAGCGCATACTTTTTGAAGGGAAGGGGTATTGGGATCCACTTGCAAGAACCGAAGGCATAAAACACAAATCAGCAAATAAAATTACGGTAAAGTAGAAAAACTCTCAGAAATGAGCGGCCAACCACGAGCACGTTTGTAGGGTCACTTCAGATGACACTGTGAATACCTCGTCTGTCCAGTTTCTTGTTTTCCCAATACTGCTTCATTTTATCTCCAAGTTGCCTTTTCCTTTCTTCTGTCCATATTCTTCCAGATTTCGTTATTTTTTTTTGTCTCGAAGACAGTTATTATCAGTATTACTGCTTTGTGCCCAGCTATTTACCTCGATTGAACTTATTTTGTGGATGTGCTTGCTTTCGTTTTCTCCCAAACTCCCTTCATCGTCTCACTGTAGTTTTTGTAACTTTCTTCTGTCCATGTTCTCGTAAATGTAGCACCTCGTTAAGCTTTAAACTGATGCTTGTCAGTTAAAGTTCTGAATGCAGTTCTGTTCTGCAGAGTCTTGTTTGTAATGCGTATTTCCTGAAGATCTGTTTTAATTTCAGGTTTCTAATTGTTTTTTAACTTACATTGAGGGAGGGAGTTAGTGAATTGCTTATTATCGTTCATTCTGAGAATGCGGCCATAACCTTTTAAAGATTAAATTGTTGTTATTATCACTATAATTATGGGGAACAGCCTTGCCGCAGTGGATACACCGGTTCCCGTCAGAACACCGAAGTTAAGCGCTGTCGGGCATGGGCGGCACTTGGATGGGTGACCATCCAGGCCATCATGCGCTGTTGCCATTTTTCGGGTTGCACTCAGCCTCGTGATGCCAATTGAGGAGGTACTCGACCGAATAGTAGCGGCTCCGGTTAAAGAAAACCATCATAACGACCGGGAGAGCGGTGTGCTGACCCCACGCCCGTTCTATCCGCATTCTCCTCTGAGGATGACACGGCGGTCGGATGGTCCCGAAAGGCCACTTGGGGCCTGTAGACGGTGTAGACAGAGTTTTTTATTACTATAATTATACTTGTGTCAGATTAAAGGTTCGGGTGACGACAAGGTAGTTTCTGAGGTGGGAGGGGAGACTGTAACTCACTGTGGTTCTTGGCCCCTCCCAGAACCGAACCTGGGTCCGCGATTGCAAGGTTCTGCCTCCTGTCCGCCTGGCGCGTTCACTCCGCGGTACTTTGGTTGTAGGAGTGCAGTGTCTGGGCAAGGAGGGCGTTCCCACGCCACGCACGCTCTGCCCCCATCGCCTGCGGTCAGTGCGGTCTGCAGGCTCCCTTTCCGCCCTGCTGGACGGCATCCAGCGGCCGACTTACCTGCCGGGGAGAAGAGGTCGCTGCCTCCAGCCGTCCGTTACTCAGCGACTCCAGCTGGACTCTGGACGCCCTCAATACCGTGGTTTCTGTCCTGGCAGAGCTGCGATGTGGCGTGCGCGGTGTACTGTGCTTCAAACGAGTGACGACTGAATATTTCGTCGTAATGAAGGCGCAGCTTGTTATCTCTAATGGAAAATCTTCGAAAGAAATAGAAGTAACTTGAGGATAGTGTGTAGTATGTTAATGGCCTGGCAAACAAGATTAACAGTGACCACAGACTTTTCACAGAGGATGTGATGAAATACTCTCTGAAATAGCAGCACAAATATTAACTTAGTCCTTGGTAAGATGTCAGAGTGGTGCAAAGACAGGCAACGTGCTTCAGATGTTCAAAAATGGAAAACTGTGCGCTTCACAAAACTCACTAATCTACGACGCAGAAGTTTGAAATTTGGTTCGAAGGTGGCTACAACCTTCTTCTGTAATGGTGCCAAAGCGTGGCGCCCTGTGACATCAACGCTTCAGGCAGCGAGGTGTCGACACTTGAGAAAAAGGCCAAATCTCAGAAGTTCATCTGGTGTATAGGTAGGTAAATGATGTCGTATTGGCTCCATATTTAACAACAGTGCTGAACATCATCACCGTGGACCTATCGCAAGATGGGAAGGTCGCCACCCAACCCCTCTTACCCACAAGCACACCTCCGCTCGGAATCGACACGAGAGGCTTCAGGGGATGGCATAAAGGGCGTCAGTAAAACACCCATTGGGACATTGATTCCAAAGCATTTAACGGTCGGAAACGACGGTTGTAGTGCGGTGAGCAACACGAAGACGTTCTTGACGATCTTTGATACTGCTGACCTCTCACTGGCGGTTCAGTTAATCTCTAAGGACATCATGGGCTAGCACCATGCCTGCCGGTGTGGCCGATCGGTTCTAGGCGCTACAGTCTGGAAACGAGCGACCGCTACGGTCGCAGGTTCAAATCCTGCCTCGGGCATGGATGTGTGTGATGTCCTTAGGTTAGTTAGGTTTAATTAGTTCTACGTTCTAGGCGACTGATGACCTCAGAAGTTAAATATCATAGTGCTCAGAGGCATTTGAACCATTTGCTAGCACCATCATTGAAATGATCCCGCTCAATTGGAGTACAGTGCGACTGCAATTTTTGCTCTGGTGAACAGGGTGTAAATGCTAGGGACCGTTCAATACCATTCGACGAAATCCGAAACGCCATCTGGAAGCAGCAAACGGTTTCTCAGTCCTCCTGTCTCACATCCTCCTCTGGCGGGATCACCGGTGGGTCAACACTGACTCGTGCGTGAATACAATGGCGAAGATTTCCTCTAACGGCCCCCAGTTCGGCAATACCCTCGGTGGTACCTGCTCGCATGTACTGAGAGTTTAAAAAGTGTGCCTTTACGGAGAAAACGTTCGAAGTAGTGCTAGGCGCTTGCAGTAAGGCAATTGGCATCGCAAGTGTGCCGATCGGGTAGTTGCATACCTAGGGCTACTTGGCAGCTTCTCTCTTAAAAGAACTTGTCTGGACGAATTACTGCATCGGAACTCCGCTGTAGACATGGACTACCTGTGTTGTCCTGGATCTTCTAACGCCGTGCGTATTTCGATGTGTGTCAGGACTGTTGACAGATGCCAAAAAATTAAGTTTCGGACTTCATAATTGTATTCGAAATGATAGTTAAAACTTCATGATGCCTCTCGTTTTTTTTTCGCGGTTTCCCTATACCCGGATGGGCTAATGCTGGGATGGTTCAAATGGCTCTAAGCACTATGGGACTTAACCACTGAGGTCATCAGTCCCCTAGACTTAGAAATTCTTAAACCTAAGGACCTCACACACATCCATGCCCGAGGCAGGATTCGAACCTGCGACCGGAGCAGCAGCGCAGTTCCGGACTGAAGCGCCTAGAACCGCTCGGCCACAGCATCCGGCTCTGCTGGGATGATTCCTTGGAAAGGATACGGCCAGTTTCCTGTCTTTTTCCCCGTTTAATTGGAGCTCGTGCACTGCCTGTAATGACTTCGTGGTCAACAGGACGACAAACTCTGGGAGCCCGTGCCTACCTATTTACGTCGTTCGTTGACAGCGATAGGCCGTAACGCATCACCTGCAGAGGGAAGAAAGAGTATGCCAGCCAAATACCTTCCAGCAGTTGCGAAAGCCTGTTGGAAATGCATTTTGGTGTTCCTATCATTCTTCAAACACTACCGAAGAGCCAGTAGCGCTGAAAATAATTAACGTGGGAAGTACGTGGGCACCGTACCAAAACTGACGGTTGTGACTCGCGTGTAAAATGCCTACCACCCAACGTGTATCTGTTACCGTCTATGCTCCGACGTGACTTTTATTGCGATCAGCTCGCCCCACGCTCCTCCGTCGACCGAGCGTCTGCTGGGCTGGGATCAAAGCTTTCGCGCCTCTGCCCTCCGTTCCCCGCGCAGGAACCTGTTGGCTGCAGTTTACTCCCCCCACCACCTCGGCCACCGTAATCACTTTCGCTCTTCGAAAATAGCGCTAGTGCGTGCGGCGGGCGGCCTACACAAGGCGCCCATTGACGCAGCACGTGTTTGTATACAACGCCTGGTCCGTATCGCGGGGCCCGCAGGAATTTCCCAGGCCGGCTGCAGCCGCGGCGCCTGGACAGTGTCGCCACCTCCAGACGCCGAGCCGTGCTTTGGCAGGTACAGCCGCCAGCCGGATCCTGGTTCTAGCCGAAACTGGCGCCCGGCCGCCGTCACACAAAGCAGTTAGAAGGCATTGCTGCACCACGTAGGTGACGTGCTACAGACGCGAAATTTAACCGACAGGAAGAACATGCTGCGATATGCAAATCATTAGCTTTTCAGAGCATTCACACAACGTTGCCGCCGGTGGCGACAACTACAGTGTGCTGACATGAGAAAAGTTTCCAATCAATTTCTCATACACAAACAGTAGTTGGCCGGCGTTTCCTGTTGAAACGTTGTTGTGATGCTTCGTGTAAGGAGAAATGCGTACCATCACGTTTCCGACCTCGATATAGGTTGGATTGTAGCCTATCGCGATTGCGGTTTATCGTATCGCGACATTGCTGCTCGCGTTGGTCGAGATCCAACGACTGTTAGCAGAATATGGAATCGGTGGGTTCAGGGGGGTAATACGGAACGCCGTGCTGGATTCCAACGGCCTGGCATCACTAGCAAGTCGAGATGACAGGCATCTTATCCACATGGCTGTAACGGATCGTGCTGCCACGTCTCGATCCCTGAGTCAGCAGATGAGGACGTTTGCAAGACAACAACCATATGCACGAACAGTTCGTCGACCTTTGCAGCAGCATGGACTATCAGCTCGGAGACCGTGGCTGCGGTTACCCTTGACGCTGCATCACGGACAGGAGCGCCTCCGATTGTGTACTCAACGACGAATCTGGGTGCACGAATGGCAAAACATCATTTTTTTTTGTATGAGTCCAGGTTCTGTTTACAGCATCATGATGGTCGCATCCGTGTTTGGCAACATCGCGGTGAACGCACATTGGAAGCGTGTATTCGTCATCGTCACACTGGCATACCACCTGGCGTGATGGTATGGGGTGCAATTGATTACACATATCGGTCACGTCTTGTTCGCATTGACGGCACTTCGAATAGTGGACGTTACATTTCAGATGTGTTAAGACCCGTCGCTCTACCCTTCATTCAATCCCAGCGAAACCCTACATTTCAACAGGACAATGCACGACGCATGTTGCAGGTTCTGTGCGGGCCGTTCTGGATACAGAAAATCTTAAACTGTGGTATCGTGTTGAAGCTAAATGGGCAGCTGTACCTGTACGCACAATCCAAGCTCTGTTTGATCAATGCCCGTGCGTATCGAGGTCATTATTAGGGCCAGAGGTGGCTGTTCTGGGTACTGCTTTCTCAGGATCTATGCACCCAAATTGCGTGAAAATGTAATCACATGTCAGTTCTAGTATAATGTATTTGTCCAATGAATACCCGTTTATGACGTTCATTTCTTCTTGGTGTAGCAGTTTTAATGGCCAGTAGTGTATTTATTCTCCCTCGAGCCAGGTTTCATACGATTTTGCCAGCCCAAGGTGCCTTTTTGAGAACACTGCTGATCCCACGCCACCGATTTTTAAGTAATCAGACTTCCATGTATAAAAGCTCATAACTCCCGGACTGTATATCGCATAGTGATATGAGTTTGCAAGTACATTCAGTGGTATCTGTGAATACTGTCTGAAAGGCGAAAACGTACTAAGCGATAAACTGATTTCGTAACATCATTTTGACTGTGGTGTGTGTGTGTGTGTGTGTGTGTGTGTGTGTGTGTGTGTCTCTGCCTGGGTGGGGGGGGGGGGGGGGGGTGTCAACAAGCAACAGTTTCTCGGAAAAGTTTGAAATTATGGGTGAAATTTGCCGGAAGTTAGTAAGTGTTCTCATTTTCAAATACTAGCTGAATATAGTCTAGTACTTTGCGCGCCGTGAGTTACGTTGACTCAACACAGATTTAAATTTTCTGACGTTAATGCTTGGTTGTGTTAAGCATTCAACATAAGGTAGTAGCTCTTAATGAGTAGATAATGGGAGCATTTTAAATTTTAACTTTCGCGCAATAGCTATATGAAATGTTGAAAATCAGGTCTTAGTTGTCCTCGGAAGACGTTAGAAAGGCAATCTGCAACTGGGATCGTGCCACAGGTTGGCCCGTCTTTCCTCTTCATTTGACATCGTCACAGTTGTTCCTGTAACCCCTGCGCTTTCGTCACAACTTTATGAAGTAAAGAAGGTGACCTTGTAATAGACTTGTAAGACCCCGTCGACGACAAGGTCATTACAGGAGCAACAGCTGCTCGCATTGAAATGGAATGAGGAACGTTTCCTTCTTCAAGTAATTACATCTGCATTTGCCCTAAATGATTTGGGGAACTACGAAAAATTAGCATTATTCTGTCACAATCAATCAAATATCTGGCACGCAGCACACTAAGACTTACGATTTTAAACAGTGATGCAGATAGTGGTTCAAGTGGCTCTGAGCACTGTGGGACTTAATATCGGAGGTCATCAGTCCCCTAGAACTTAGAACTACTTAAACCTAACTAGCCTAAGGACATCACACACATCCATGCCCGAGGCAGGATTCGAACCTGCGACCGTAACAGTCGCTCGGTTCCGGACTGAAGCGCCTAGAACCGCTCAGTCACCGCGGCCTGCAGATAAAGTGACAGACGACGGATCCAGATCGTTGGATTCCGATTCCCGGTCAGACAAAGGATTTTCATGTTGCTTCTTTAGTCTCTAACAGTGTTTCTTAGTGTGAAAATGGCACCATAGACATGCGCGTTAAACTGTAGGTCGCCCTCCAACCGCTAAGTAACTTCGAGGGTCGGAGGAAGTCAGTGGCATACCATCTCCAGTAGGAGCACGCGTGATAAACACAGTGGCGCTCAAACCAACCTGCGGATCTATGATAGCTAAGCAAGCAAATAACAACACAGTTTTCTATTCGTGTTCATAATTCGGTAGAATCTATATAAATATAACTAAATCCAAAGTGCCGTTTTTGGAAGATCATAAGGAAATGCAGCAAGACTTAACGAAAAATTTTCATTAGGCATAATTAATTGAAGGTCTTTTTAAATATCAGCAAAGAGAGAGAACTCGATAGTATCCGGTTACAAAATTAGTTCTGAACATCTTGAGCAGGTGCAGGTTACATCGTATTTAGGGATAATACTAAGACGTGATATGGAAAGGAACAAACACTTTGAATCCGTGTTCGGGAAGGCGAATGAAGAGTTGGATTTGTTGGAATGTGTGAGTAGCCTTCACTTTCTTTGTGTGTGTGTGTGTGTGTGTGTGTGTGTGTGTGTGTTATCGTGAATGCAAATCTGGGAATGTTGGACTAGCAATCTAAATGTGCTACTGAGCCTAAAGACACATCACTTACGTAAACTGACTGAAAAGAATCCTTTTTGTGTGAAAACAGATCTCATTCATAATCAGATAAATAAGCAAACCAATAATTTCAAGCTCAGTATACTTGTTCAGTGCGAACTGTTATAAAAAAAAGTAACTGTATGAAAAGTAGTAATGTCGATCTGCATACGAACGTAACACAACACAATTTCTGCGCTGGCATATGGCCCCTACAAAGTAAAGAAACTGACAGAACCTACATTATGCAAAGGAACGAAACAATCACGTATCATGAATTCACCTGCAAAGTGAAGTACTGACAGAAACAGCGACACATTAAGACTCCGCTAAAATAACAAAAAAAAAAAAAAAAACAAATACTGCTAAACTCTAAACTCTAACGACAGTTGATCCAGGGAAATTGGGTTTACAGTCTTGACACAGAATACCAATGAAACATGACTGAAGTTTAAGTTTTAACTATTAAAAACTCGGCTTTGACGAGGGTGAAGTCGACGCACAATACATCTGTGAGTATAACGCAAGTGAAATAGAGAGCGTACCTCAATATAGTGCCGTCCTCCTTGCGGTCTACAGTGACCAGTAGAGTACGTATCTTGTATAGTTTCAGCAGCGCCAGTATCCCATCGACCAGCTACCCTTGGTAAAAAATATAAAAGTTACTGACAATACTCAGCCTCTCATGAAGTGCCTGCAGTGGATAAAGAATTGCTTACTGAGTTAATGAAAAACTGAAACATCATAAAGCAATTGGTGGCAGGTTACATACGGAACATCAGCTTTTCTGAACACAGTCGCAGTTGTCTTGTCGGAATATACAACATTAAAGAAAGTCCGTGTGCGCAGATGGGGCCCGCGCCACAGAATTATCATGGAAAACGTCGGGGCTAAATCGTACGAAGTGTTGCTTATTAATGTCTAATTATCAGTCACATTAATACAGTGGTTACACAGAGTACTAAAATGGTTACGTTTTAGATAATCACAATTTGGAATGTCGCTGGCATCTGTATTGCCCAACAGGTCACCTACGTAATCTTTTTGCGCAGATTTTCCCCGTTTTCCTTTCGACGCTGTCGCATTCGCTCGGCACTTGACTTTTTAGGCCTTATGTATTCTTTGTGACGCATGATTTCATCTGACTTGCGTATTCTATCATTCCGAGCATATTTCCAAGCTTTTTGCGACGACATCTTTCATTATTTTATAGTTCTCAGTTTAACATCGACTTTCACCATTATTCCGGAGAGTGTTTTTACTGTCTCGGATTCTAGTAGTGCTCTTCACAATGAAACCCGAAATAATAGCCTGGGTAAACACTTTGCCCAACTGTCTCGGATTCTAGTAGTGCTCTTCACAATGAAACCCGAAATAATAGCCTGGGTAAACACTTTGCCCTGCTACACTAATATATAAATGTACACAAACCTAATTATTAACAGTTCACTAGTACGAAGACGTGACAGGCAGATCAAATACTGCGCGACAAACAGGTACAGAGCGCAACCATTGTTTACGCATTACTGGCCTCGTAGTTATTAGCGATTGAAATCTGAGGGTATTTTATCAAACAAGAATAGACGAACAAATACACGTTTTCACGTCAGAAAGTGAATGCAGGTTTGTGGTAAGCGACCTTAATCGTAATATTGGTCGTGCTGGCTCGAAACCGACGCGCCTCTCCCCGCCGTGGGCAGAAAGTGTTCCCGCAGCGGGGCTTTTTGCCCCTGACTGGGCTGCCCCACTTGACAGTCGGCATGGCCGCGTGCCCTGGTTCCTCTCAGCCGTCACCCTCTTAGCGTCTCAGCCTTCTCCCTCACACCCTCGCCAAGTCTACAGGTCCCCACTCTTCTGTATGCGCCGGCACAACTCCCCCTCGTATTGCTGCAGTTGCACACGTCAGTCTCTCCTACTGCGCACACCGCCATATCGCTGACGTATCTGCCCCCGCACGCAACGACCACCTCGAATAAAACGAACTTCTTTATTATACTTCTCCCACGGAAATAAAACACGACATGTGTCAATGAAGACTATTCCTATCTTTTGGTTCTAAACACTAGTCGTAAAGATCAAAAGGGAAAACCAAAAAGAACTGTAAGTAAGATCCCTAACAAGGCACGAGTAACAGGAGGAGAAATTTCAACAAAATTTTGAGCTCTTTTAATGTCTGCCTTAACTCTCTTTTGTAGCCGATAACCCTAATTACCATTAGTATACTGAAAAGAGTGATAATCTAATAATTCTTAATAGTTATATCTTTGACAAAGTGTGTACGAGATTCTGAACTACAGCAGCGTTTTAGGTAGAAATTAGATAGGATAGTTTCGTAGACCTATAATAGGGAGGTAAGCTAGTCGAAGACGCGATACACGTAAGAAAGGTTAGCGTGTACTTGCGTGTATATAGTAGAAAATCAAATGTATGCAGTTTCGCATATCATAAATCATTATTAAAGCCTGCTTTATACATCGGGAGTAATTAACCTGGCTCGCTCTTAATGTTTTTGACACAGATACCACCCGTTGTTGAAAATAATAATAATAATAATAATTGTTGTTGTTGGTACGAAAGAACGACGTAAATCGGAACTCTGTGACAAGTAAATGAAATTTCATACTTATTATGTGAGTCACACATTGACTCGTCTGGTTAGCCTAGCGCGTTAAAGCGCCTCACCCGCGATACGAGGATGCTGGCCTGTCGCCTATCCGATCTGCGTCGATTAACGACAAGGGCAAGCTGGCCAGTCGTGGATGTAGTTTTTTGGCAGTTTTCCACAACCAGCTAGATAAATACGGCGCTGGCACCCACGTCCGGGTTCAGATACACGCTACGCAAAATTCACAAAACGTTTTCAGATTTGCTCTAGCCGCAGTCAGATTGGTACGCAGATTACGAACAGGGCTAGTGGTGGCGCCAGGAAGGCCAGCCAGATAGGGTGTTTCTTGACTTCCGCAAGGCGTTCGATACAGTTCCCCACAGTCGTTTAATGAATAAAGTAAGAGCGTATGGACTATCAGACCAATTGTGTGATTGGATTGAAGAGTTCCTAGGTAACAGAACGCAGCATGTCATTCTCAATGGAGAGAAGTCTTATGAAGAGTGATTTCAGGTGTGCCGCAGGGGGGTGTCATAGGACCGTTGCTATTCACAATATACATAAATGACCTTGTGGATAACATCGGAAGTTCACTGAGAATTTTTGCGGATGATGCTGTGGTATATCGAGAGGTTGTAACAATGGAAAATGGTACTGAAATACAGGAGGATCTGCAGCGAATTGACGCATGGTGCAGGGAATGGCAATTGAATCTCAATGTAGACAAGCGTAATGTGCTGCGAATACATAGAAAGATAGATCCCTTATCATTTAGCTACAAAATAGCAGGCCAGCAACTGGAAGCAGTTAATTCCATAAATTATCTGGGAGTAGGCATTAGGAGCGATTTAAAATCCAATGATCATACAAAGTTGATTGTCGGTAAATCAGATGCCAGACTGATATTCATTGGAAGAATCCTAAGGAAATGTAATCCGAAAACGAAGGAAGTAGGTTACAGTACGCTTGTTCGCCCACTGCTTAAATACTGCTCAGCAGTGTCGGATCCGTACCAGATAGGGTTGATAGAAGAGAGAGAGCAGATCAAACGGAGGGCAGCATAGATAAACTCCAGTGGAAGACTCTGCAGGAGAAACGCTCAGTAGCTCGGTACGGGCTTTTGTTGAAGTTTAGAGAACATACCTTCACCAAGGAGTTGATCAGTATATTGCTCCCTCCTACATATATCTCGCGAAGAGACCATGAGGATAAAATCAGAGAGGATAGAGCCCACACAGAGGCATACTGACAATCTTACTTTCCACGAACAATACGAGACTGGAATAGAAGGGAGAACCGATAGAGGTTCTCAAGGTACCCTCCGTCACACACCGTCACGTCGCTTGCGGAGTATGGATGTAGATGTAGATGGGCTTCCATCCAAAGGCTACCACTAACATTGCCTCATACAATATGACAATGATGGCCCCATGGGAAAAATGGCAAAAGGAAGAAGAAGAAAGATATAAAAGGCACACATGCGTTGTATGACTTTTCATTAATACATGGTTTTCTTTAAGAGAAAAATTTTGTTGGTACGTGTAAAGCTGTTGACAGACAGAGGACATTAAGGAAATGTTGGCACTAACTTTACTGTGTTTGGTAAGTTGTGTTGTTTATGAAGAAAGTCATAATTACTAAGCAGCACATATCCCTGTAATGAAGGAGCTTTCATGTCTATTGTTTGTGGCAGTCACCTGTTGATTGATTCACAAGCATATTGCTCACTGGTTACAAATCATTCTTCTCCCTGATATCTTCCCAACAAGTTGATAGCACTTTGAAGGGTTTCCTAAGCCTAACTGCTCTCTTTTTCAGCAACATACATTCAGTCTTTTATTCATGATTTGTAGGTCGCATAACAAAGGCAAACCCTTGGGAGTATTTAATGAGTCTAGCCTTCATTTGTATCTATATGCCTTCCTACAACATGTTTGGCAGTCTTTGTGTTATCCATAACAAATCAAAATTTGTTGACAAACATTTACAGATGCATAGGAGAGAAAAGCATAGTAAAACATGACTGCAAAACTCAAAATCTCACATAAATATTGTCAACAGAAATCCTAATTTAATACATACTTTTAAGTGATCGTACTTCATTATCAGTTATTGAGAATGTTGTATTAATTGTGCAAACGTTAACCCAAACATAACCATCATCCTCTCTTTGCTAGTGGAGGACTGTTTTCACAAACATATATAGCTGTTGCATCTATAGAATGTGTCACTAAGATTGCTTACTGCTTTGTTCTTCCTTTTGCAAATACTCTCTTAATCCTGCTGTGGCAGTTGTTTCCACCTGTACAAAATAACAAATCAACCATTCTTAAAGACAAACATTAAGTGTCTAGGCAATGGCAAACTCTCATAAAACAAGAAGCTTTCCTTTTGATTGGTCCATGGTGTATGGGGCTGAGACACTTGACCTTGTGTTTCAGGACCTGGAGTTCCACGGGGTGATGCGGTTCTACTTCCAGGATTCTGGGCAGAAGGTAGCCACAAAGTGCATCCGTGTCGCATCCGATGCCACCACGCAGGCCGTCATCGAGACCCTGGTCGAGAAGTTCCGGCCAGATATGCGCATGCTCTCTGTTCCTGAGTATGCGCTTTATGAGATCCATGAGAATGGAGGTTAGTTAACACCATATGCAAGCTACCTGCTAACAGTAGTAGCTTATCAAATGGAAGTATGACCATCACAATGCCAAGTGAATTCTTTCACTAAAGCCAGACTAATTACAAGATTTGATATCTCTCATTACGTTCCAAACTTACATAACCTTATTGTACAGTGACCATTGGAGCAACTTATATGTGTTACACCTACAGCGCATGTACTTTGACCCAGTTCGAGTGGCAGTTGGTGCTACTCTTTCTAGAAACCTGTGAAATATGTACCTGTTGCATACAGCAACTACGTACATTATGAAAGTTCCATTTAAGTAACCCATGTTGACCTGATGGAACAAATGCCATGCTCATTATTTATTACAAATATGATGGATCATGTTTAGAATGTGTGATGCCCATGTGCAGTAATTTATTTTATGTCCCGCTCCTAAACTTCATCATTGCTATTCGTTTCCAGACTACTGACAATAAAGCTGTGTAAGCATTAACTTCAGTTTGAAGCTTTATTGAAGTATTTAAACAACATACAACCCAAAACACATATTCGTGTTAAATAGTCAAAAACAATAAAGAAAATCACTACAGTTAGATACCCAGTTACTTCGCATAACATGAAAGGTAGTCACTCCAGAATACAAGATGTCATTTGGTTGACCTTCTCCGAAATTTAATGAACTCGGAGGAATGACTTCCTTCTCACTTTCATATTTGCAAATCCATTTATCACTTCCTCAAAATCCTGATTGACTGTCATGCCTGGTTCTATGGCTATTGCTCCTAGATTGACCAGTCTTGATTTTCTGCTGTCCCTAGGTACTTCAAGGTACATTTTAAAGCAGAAAAGAACCTAACAGCAGAACAGTTTGTTGCTAGAATACAGTTTTAAATCTTGAGTGCTGTGTACACTATTGGGCAGACATTGCCAACTTTTTTTAAACTAATTCTCTACAGAGAAATGGAAGGAAAGACAGCTTTTCACTGCCTCCTTTCTTCACAGACAACAGATATGTTTCAAAATGTACATATTCTTCATCAAATCATCAAAGTTCTTACCCATATCAGAATTATACATGGTTGTAAGTTTTAAAATTTAAACAGCTTCTAGTTCAATAATATTTGAAAGAAATATTCTCTGTAACTCTACCTCTATAGTTTGAAAATGTCGTATTGAAAGATTATACATTTGTCTTCAGATCTCAACGTAGTTCAATTCTGTGGCTTCTTCTGGCCCTTTTTTGGTTCTTCTTCTGAGTGACATGTTTCATCAAAGAATCTCTTGCATTTAACTGGATGTTTCCTTTTTTGAGTCTTAGTAGTTGAAGGAGGTGGAATTGATTTCATGTATATATATTCTGGCATCTACTGTGACTGACAAATATTTGGTAGAAATAACTTCATTACCTATTTTTGGGTCTCTGTCCTCATGTTGTTGTTGTTGTTGTCTTCAGTCCTGAGACTGGTTTGATGCAGCTCTCCATGCTACTCTATCCTGTGCAAGCTTCTTCATCTCCCAGTACCTACTGCAACCTACATCCTTCTGAATCTGCTTAGTGTACTCATCTCTCGGTCTCCCTCTACGATTTTTACCCTCCACGCTGCCCTCCAATGCTAAATTTGTGATCCCTTGATGCCTCAAAACATGTCCTACCAACCGATCCCTTCTTCTAGTCAAGTTGTGCCACAAACTTCTCTTCTCCCCAATCCTATTCAATACCTCCTCATTAGTTACGTGATCTATCCACCTTATCTTCAGTATTCTTCTGTAGCACCACATTTCGAAAGCTTCTATTCTCTTCTTGTCCAAACTAGTTATCGTCCATGTTTCACTTCCATACATGGCTACACTCCAAACAAATACTTTCAGAAACGACTTCCTGATACATAAATCTATATTCGATGTTAACAAATTTCTCTTCTTCAGAAACGCTTTCCTTGCCATTGCCAGTCTACATTTTATATCCTCTCTACTTCGACCATCATCAGTTATTTTACTTCCTAAATAGCAAAACTCCTTTACTACTTTAAGTGTCTCATTTCCTAATCTAATTCCCTCAGCATCACCCGATTTAATTTGACTACATTCCATTATCCTCGTTTTGCTTTTGTTAATGTTCATCTTATATCCTCCTTTCAAGACACTGTCCATTCCGTTCAACTGCTCTTCCAAGTCCTTTGCCGTCTCTGACAGAATTACAATGTCATCGGCGAACCTCAAAGTTTTTACTTCGTCTCCATGAATTTTAATACCTACTCCAAATTTTTCTTTTGTTTCCTTTACTGCTTGCTCAATATACAGATTGAATAACATCGGGGAGAGGCTACAACCCTGTCTCACTCCTTTCCCAACCACTGCTTCCCTTTCATGCCCATCGACTCTTATTACTGCCATCTGGTTTCTGTACAAATTATAAATAGCCTTTCGCTCCCTGTATTTTACCCCTGCCACCTTTAGAATTTGAAAAAGAGTATTCCAGTCAACATTGTCAAAAGCTTTCTCTAAGTCTACAAATGCTAGAAACGTAGGTTTGCCTTTTCTTAATCTTTCTTCTAAGATAAGTCGTAAGGTCAGTATTGCCTCACGTGTTCCAACATTTCGACGGAATCCAAACTGATCCTCCCCGAGGTCTGCATCTACCAGTTTTTCCATTCGTCTGTAAAGAATTCGCGTTAGTATTTTGCAGCCGTGGCTTATTAAACTGATAGTTCGGTAATTTTCACATCTGTCAGCACCTGCTTTCTTTGGGATTGGAATTATTATATTCTTCTTGAAGTCTGAGGGTATTTCGCCTGTCTCATACATCTTGCTCACCAGCTGGTAGAGTTTTGTCATGACTGGCTCTCCCAAGGCCGTCAGTAGTTCTAATGGAATGTTGTCTACTCCGGGGGCCTTGTTTCGACTCAGGTCTTTCAGTGCTCTGTCAAACTCTTCACGCAGTATCGTATCTCCCATTTCGTCTTCATCTACATCCTCTTCTATTTCCATAATATTGTCCTCAAGTACATCGCCCTTGTATAAACCTTCTATATACTCCTTCCACCTTTCTGCCTTCGCTTCTTTGCTTAGAACTGGGCTGCCATCTGAGCTCTTGATATTCATACACGTGGTTCTCTTCTCTCCAAAGGTCTCTTTAATTTTCCTGTAGGCAGTATCTATCTTACCCCTAGTGAGATAAGCTTCTACATCCTTACATTTGTCCTCTAGCCATCCCTGTTTAGCCATTTTGCACTTCCTGTCGATCTCATTTTTGAGACGTTTGTATTCCTTTTTGCCTGCTTCATTTACTGCATTTTTATATTTTCTCCTTTCATCAATTAAATTCAATATTTCTTCTGTTACCCAAGGATTTCTAGCAGCCCTCGTCTTTGTACCTACTTTATCCTCTGCTGCCTTCACTACTACATCCCTCAGAGCTACCCATTCTTCTTCTACTGTATTTCTTTCCCCTATTCCTGTCAATTGTTCCCTTATGCTCTCTCTGAAACTCTGTACAACCTCTGGTTCTTTCAGTTTATCCAGGTCCCATCTCCTTAATTTCCCACATTTTTGCAGTTTCTTCAGTTTTAATCTACAGGTCATAACCAATAGATTGTGGTCAGAGTCCACATCTGCCCCTGGAAATGTCTTACAACTTAAAACCTGGTTCCTAAATCTCTGTCTTACCATTATCTAATCTATCTGATACCTTTTAGTATCTCCAGGGTTCTTCCACGTATACAACCTTCTTTCATGATTCTTAAACCAAGTGTTAGCTATGATTAAGCTGTGCTCTGTGCAAAATTCTACTAGGCGGCTTCCTCTTTCATTTCTTAGCCCCAATCCATATTCACCTACTATGTTTCCTTCTCTCCCTTTTCCTACACTCGAATTCCAGTCACCCATTACTATTAAATTTTCGTCTCCCTTCACTATCTGAATAATTTCTTTTATTTCATCGTACATTTCTTCAATTTCTTCATCATCTGAAGAGCTAGTTGGCATATAAACTTGTACTACTGTAGTAGGTGTGGGCTTCGTATCTATCTTGGCCACAATAATGCGTTCACTATGCTGTTTGTAGTAGCTTACCCGCATTCCTATTTTCCTATTCATTATTAAACCTACTCCTGCATTACCCCTATTTGATTTTGTGTTTATAACCCTGTAGTCACCTGACCAGAAGTCTTGTTCCTCCTGCCACCGAACTTCACTAATTCCCACTATATCTAACTTTAACCTATCCATTTCCCTTTTTAAATTTTCTAACCTACCTGCCCGATTAAGGGATCTGACATTCCACGCTCCGATCCGTAGAACGCCAGTTTTCTTTCTCCTGATAACGACATCCTCCTGAGTAGTCCCCGCCCGGAGATCCGAATGGGGGACTATTTTACCTCCGGAATATTTTACCCAAGAGGATGCCATCATCATTTAATCATACAGTAAAGCTGCATGTCCTCGGGAAAAATTACGGCTGTAGTTTCCCCTTGCTTTCAGCCGTTCGCAGTACCAGCACAGCAAGGCCGTTTTGGTTAATGTTGCAAGGCCAGATCAGTCAATCATCCAGACTGTTGCCCCTGCAACTACTGAAAAGGCTGCTGCCCCTCTTCAGGAACCACACGTTTGTCTGGCCTCTCAACAGATACCCCTCCGTTGTGGTTGCACCTACGGTACGGCCATCTGTATCGCTGAGGCACGCAAGCCTCCCCACCAACGGCAAGGTCCATGGTTCATGGGGGACTGTCCTCATAAGATGTATTAAATCTTCATACGTTGCTGAGAGCAAGGATGAAGTAACTTCTTTTCCAGGATTAACAAACCTCGCTATATTGTCAGCCAAAAAAAACAATAATACTTAGGATTTAATTACAGACACACCATGAAATTGCCATTTTTCACAGAGTCAAACACTTCTTTGTCGCCATGAAATGCAAGACCTGTAGAGGCTAGCGCCTTAACTACAGAAACAACTCCTTTTAGCACATTCTGCCAATATGTAATTTCATGTTCATGCTGGGGGCGAGCAACTTCTTGTCAATTATATACCTAATGTTTTCCTCTGTTTTTTTCTGTCCTGAGAAGCAGGCTCTGTGAAAGTTCAAATTTTCGTGTTCAGCTATTCGTATTCCATCATAGCTCCAATCACTGAAACCAGATGTTGTAAATTGAGATGCACCACTTAGTACTTTACAGTGTTCATACAGAGAACAATGATCCTTGGCTAGGATAATATTCAATATATTTACTACTGATAATTTCCCAATTCACCAAAACTCTGTGAAACTGTTTTTGCTCAGAAATCACTGCGATCTGTTAGCATATCGCTGTGAAGACCTAGAAAAACCAATATTTCTGTTTTGATTAATATCATTTTTTTAAATGAATACTCCAGTGTCTGGTCAGTGTTTTCTCAATAAAATGTGTTGTTATCGGGAACAGGAAAATCATCTGTGTTAGGGCATGTAGATTCTTGACATCCTTCTGGAACTCTGAAAGTTACAACTTCCACATTCTGTTTACCATTTAGAAATGTAATTTAACTATACTTCCAGAGCTCGCTATTCATTGTTACTGTTTTTAACTGCAACTTCACCGGAGTGATCAGAGCTATGCATTTCACTTTTACTTTTATTACTAATATATGATTCCAGGGGTGATATTTTCTGTAAGAGTTTACCCTTTCCCTGTCTATTTTCTTCAGTTTTCTTTCAATATACAGCACCACATAACATAGATCTTCCATCCATACAACTACTGTGAACTAGGAATAAATAAATAAGTAAATAAATAAATCTTTGATGTAGAGTGTTGAAACCCGAACGTGTTATCTTTATATAAAAAATGACAGAAACAACTTCACTATGACCAGTTAGTACTTCAATTACATACCTTAGTTTTAAGTTGACAACCACGTGGAGCAATGTTGTGTTGTGTATGATGCCAACATAATCATGAATGGATGAAGAATTGAACAACACGCCACACGAGAGCTCGTTAGCTATGTGATTACATCGAGAGCTACTTAATAGTGTAATCTATGAGATCAATGTGCTCTTAAATGGAAGGTATTATAAAGGATTAATAATAAAATACAAAGTTAGTAAGATATAGACAAATTTGTCAATACCTTGCCCTCGAATGGTTGAATGCGTAAGCTAATACAACACACATTAAAATTATAGTTAAAAAGTAATTATTCGATGACAGCATTTTTCCGTCCCCGAAATTTTGGAACCCTGTGCAGTTGCACATGCCTAAAAATGGCTTTGTTGAATGTGGCTGACTGAGAATGAACATGTTTCGAGTATAGATTTATATTTGCTTCTCATGGTCATCAATTTTCTGTTAATTGTGCTACAGTATTCAGTATCATCATTGGTGTATTGTTGAATTTGTTTGTCCTGCTGACTTTATCCTCTTTGGGAGGATGAGAAACAAGGAAAGGAAACATGTTCATCTTAATGTAGATAGGTGTTGTGTGTAATTGTTGAGTAGTTACTATGACTAATCCTCTCCTCATTCCAGAGAAGGAAGTCATGGTTCCAGAGGAGGAGATTCAGTCAACTTTGACTGTGTGTTACTCTGTTTTATACAAAATGCACTTCATATTGGTTTCTTTGGCCACCTATGGCATTATATTGTGTTACTACAAAGAATTAATTCGTTTTCCTTTATTTAACTTCTATAAAATTATGGAAATGAATTGCATTTATGAAAAAGGATGAATAAAATCATGTACATAACTCACTGAAGGAATAAATTCATTAGATCTTAAACTGTTTATTGCGATAATGTGATTTTTGTTACAGAAGAGAGGAGGTTGGGAATGGATGAGAAACCTCTGTTGGTACAACTCAACTGGCACATCGATGACAGAGAAGGCCGATTCCTCCTCAGAAGAATTGATGACAAAACAAATGTAAGGCGTCCATTTCCAAAATCACTGTCATTTGTACACTCAGAAAATATGTTTTATAAGTAATCCATACTACTACTTGCATAAGATACACATCATTAAATGTAAATTTGAAGCACAGATATGGAAAAACTGCAATTGTGTATGACTTGCTTATGTTAAAATTAGCATTTATGTGAATAATTTAGATTCTAATACACTACTTAAGTCTTATTTGTACTTTTTCTGGATTTGCTGCTGTGGAAATTTTAGTGAATAAGGTAGGACACACTTTACATGGGTATGTATAAAAATTTAATAAGTTTTCAGTATTCTTAACTTTCAGGTGAAAATTCTCTATTAGGGCCTCTTGTCCGCGAGGATTACTATCTTATTCTAAATATAATTCATTTTTTATGTAAGTTGTTGCATGAATTACTTATTTCAATTTATGTTATTCAGCACATGTAATTTGTCATAAATTATCATTTATCATCTGAATATTGAATCCAAAACATCGTGCCTAGGTCAGCTGTGTGCAGAGAAGTTGTATAGTATGCGTACATGAATTTTCAAACTATGTAGTATATTCCAATTCAAATTTCCTGTTGTTAATGAGCTGAAATACATTCTCATTTTAAATGTCGGACTGTTCTGTCTTGAAATATGGCAGTTGATAAGAATGATAAGTATTCACATTAAACACCTATCCAATCAGGAATAAGAAGAGGTGGTAACAGACATTTGTGGTTTAAATTAAGAAAATAATTTGACTGCTAGACTGCTTCATTTATGTCTGTTATGGAATTAGAGCACAACTAAGAAGAAAGTAATGTGTGTATTTTGGAACTGAAAGTCTGCTCATAAATTAAAGTTGATTCTGATCTTTCTTTATGGGATTGTTGCTACCTACAGTTCAGTTTTTCTTTTCAAGATACAACGAGCAGAAAGTCATGAACATGAAATATTCCCTGCGTAGAATATGATAACGATTAGTTCACTTAACATCTACAAACTAAATATTAATTAAACATGTGACAAAAGAAAGATTTTAACATAAAGAGGATTTTGATGGCCACAAAATAGTGAAATGACTCTTCCCCATAAAATCTATTCAGTATTATCACTTGGGTACATCCCTGTCTTTTTATTTTGTGTAGTTGTCCTGATGCTGTTGGCTCTTTAATTTGATCTGTAATACAGTTAGAAGCCACACTAGCTCTTTCCTCTTAAAGAGTTCTTATGACCCTCCAACAAAACATTTAATAATGATGGTAGTTTAACAATGTTTTATGAAAAAAATAGCACCTCTCATCCAAAGATTGCAGCGTAAGGTCATTGAGAGCCTTAATTTCACTTCACAATGCTTGATAACATTACACCTGCACTCTTACTCAAGTTCAGTCCAGTAACATGCCACTCGTGTTATTTTGAGAGCTCTGCTGGCTCTGTCATGTGGGAGACAGCAATAGGAAGCTCTTCTACATCTGAAGTCATTTACAGTAGCTTCACAGCCTGCTGAGAATAATTTAACTGTAACTTTAAAGTGGAGGCTTGGAGATCATTGTAACAACATAAAAGAAGGCACAAGGTTAAAGTAGAGAGCCCGTTACCACCTATTGCATGTTCACGTATTCATGGAGGGTTGCATCGTTTTAATGTGCAGTTATGTCAGAGGACAACTTTGAAGTAATGTGACTATATTTTATTATTTATTCTAGAGTGTCTGCATGTATACCATCATTGTCATAATAGAGTATGATTCTCTTCCATGTGCTATGTGAAAGTCTCCTCAACATTTGCTGATGGGATGGCAGTAAGTGCACATCAAACAGCATCCTTAAGTTTGTCAACTGTCTCCTAATGTGTGGCGGCAACCTTCTGTTTGACAAACCTCCATAATGCATTGTTGAAAGATGGCAGGTCAGAAATTTGGAGTTGCCAGTCCAAAGGTGCAGGCAGGTGGACAGAACTATGTCCAGTCCAGGAAATATGTCAGTGAGATAGTCTCTAGCGGCAGTGGTATAATGGGCTAGTCCTCTATCCTGTTAGAACCATACACGACTGAGCAGTCCCTGGTCTTACAATTGTGGAATAAACCAATTACATAACATTGTGAAATACACAATGTGATTCACAGCACTATCAAAGAAATATGAATGTACCAAGAGTTTTACAGATATTGCAGCCCAGATCATGGCATGTGGTGAGTTGTGTTCAAGTTTTTAATTAAAATGTTGAGTTTCTTTACTCCACAAGCAAATGTTTCTCAGTTTTGCACTGTGATACGCTGCACCTTCATCCAAGAAAAACACTTCCCCCTTGGAGGAAGAATTGTAAGGACATTGAGCATTTGTCCACAAGCCTGATGACATGTTTCAAAGTCATGACAACTCAGTTTTTTTTTTTTTTTTTTTACAAATGAAGGTTTAAATACATTTAGCTTCAAGTTCTTGTAATTCCAAGTACAGAACTCCAAATTCCTGTGATCGTTTATGAATGGAATTTTTTGGTGAATGTTCTATAGATGTTGCAGCCTCCACAAGTTTCCAGTTGTATTCATGATTGTCCTGAGTTAAGCTCACTTTTTGTGCAACCACTTTCTCACCAAAAAGTACGTCCATTTTGGTGGGGAAGGTTTCTGAAACCTTGCACTGAAGTCATGCTGACTATGTATTGTTGATTTGCATGTGCTGGGTCATTTGTGAACCTATGTACTCATTACATTGTGTTCCTCCATGGAGTAACTGGACTCAGCAGCCATAATTTTCATATACATATATTGGCACCTGCAACAATAAGAAACAGTTCATTAACATTTATGTAATATGTAGGGGGTAATGGAAATTTGTAATCATTCTGTACAGTTATTATTTTTTCAGACATGTAACTGGCAATAATTGTAATAACCAGACATGGATTGATCCTGGTCTACTGTGGTGAAAGTCTGTTGTAGATCTTTAACAACCCTATAGTAAACTGTGAATGTCCCTTGAATGATGAAAAGTTTTTTATGCTTCTTCATTGTGATTAGATATGCACATAAATTTTTGGAAATATTTATTATGAATCTACCGAAAAATATCTGAAACTATATACTGTAAAACCTCTAGATGTAGGGAAAGATACTCAATAAAGAGTTAAAAATCACAGTAATGCCAGATAGGCCATAGGAATAGATGATTGCATTATTGTACATGTGACAGTTTAACTTAGAGATTTAGTAACATGTTATTACCAGAAACACTAGCTGTATCTCCATTGGTATTGTCCATTGTGTATTTATATTAGTAGGTGCAACAGCAATAAGATTCATAACACATAACTAGCAAACTGACCAATGTCTGTTGTATTGTTCTGCTGCAACTTCCTACCATGTTTACCCACTGAGCCACACAGTTTTCTCTTATTGTATTTCAGTACTGTATCTCGTGATACCAGAACTTCCATTGTCGTGGCTGGCTTGAGGTGCATTTGGTCATTGTTTAAAGGGAATCAATTTTTTTTGAAATATGAATTCAATGAAAGAGGTTGTGAAGAAGAGAAAGCATTAAATATATTTTTTTCTGTGTCACTATTGTCATTTAATTATTTGTGTCTTGATTGTGATTGAGCTAGTATTTTCTAAGGCTATTTATTAAAGAGAACTTACTAAAGAATGGCTGGTAAAGAGTTAAGAGGGAGCGTAAAGGCTCTAATCTTCCCAGGTAAAATTAACACACTAAATGCATAATTAAATATTGCTAGTGTTTTAACACTGTGCTTTGACAGTTGCGTGCAATACTTTGCAGGTACCTGCTGTGGGCTTCCAGGAGGGTGGTTCGAGCTTCAGGCGGAAGCTCTCAAAACGTGAGAAAAAGCAGCTCAAGAAACAAGAGAAACTCAACAAGCTTAAGGCTGCTGCTCCTGCTGCCACAAAGGAAGTAAATGATGGAGGAGTGGCTGAGAAATTATACACAGGTTATTCTATTGATATACTTTGTGTATAAATGAATTACTGGCATATCACGCCTAAAGTCTGGTATCTTCTCATTCATCCATTTCAAAGAGTTGGATAGTGTTTTCCAGTACCATGGTTTAGATTACAGCAATACAAGGAATCACTTGAGAACATTTGGACATGCATTACTCTACTTCCTTGTGCCTTTTTGATTATGGTATACATGCTAACTGCTTTTGAAAGTGCTTACAGTACCCAAAAGCAATGGAGAAATCTGAGTATACTCCACTATTTTAAGGAAATTAATTTCCCTACTTATCTCAAGACCAATATTAGACAGTCAACAGATGTCCATATTTCTACTGGAGCAGCCTTACATAGTAGTCGCCAGCTCGTGTAACTTAATACCCAAATTGTTGGCTTAGAATACAGGAAAGCCAGCCACATATTTTATGTTTGTACACTTAACAGAATTAGTGCTGCCTTTCATATTTGTGTTGGGTGGTTCCATAGTTCTGCCTGAGAAATGTGAACCAGCAGGTTCAGATATGAATACACAGAGAAAAAGTTCACACTATACACAGATAGATGGTGAATACAAGTTTCTTCTCTATGGTAATGGATTATTGAAGTGAGGCAAAGGGTATCCACTCAAAGAATTAAGAAAAAAATTTGCCAAATTATGGCTGGTTGATTGTTCATCATTATTGTAGCCTGTGGCAGGGGTGGGGAGAGGTATTGAAGAAAAAAATGATGAACAGTGATTTTGGGGGTAAACCATAAATCACGTTAAAGATACTGTCAATCAGAAATGCACATAAAAATAGTGATAAATAGATTCTTAAAATTCTCATCCTCTTTCAGAGCAATGAGTTGAAACACAATAATAAAATGCCTGGCTGCTTGTTTGGTCTGCCAGTTCCTAAGAAGAATGAGTGTTTCAATGTGGTGGATCCTCCTTTTTATATGTCTGCCTTACACAGAAAACTTCACTGTGAACACTAGTGGATGTCTCCTCCACTGCCAGTCGTTTGTTGTATTCCAATCAAAAATTCCCATTACTGTAATAATTAGTAAAGACTTTGTTCTTTATATTACATTACACTAGTCGTCTTGCAGTGATCCCATGGAGATTTGGGAAGGAAACAGAGACATACATGTAACGTAATTTAAGCTCAAAATAGTGAAATGGCATTACATTACTGTATTACAGTTTTAATTTTAATTATATTAGTTTGGTTAATAAGTTTGTGGCCTTTTTGTTTTGCATTTAGTTATTGTCATCTTTTATTTGTAGTTCACTGTTGCTCTTTGAGTTTACATATTGTCGTTTTGTTATGTGGAGATAATTAATGGAACTGTTTATGCTAGAAAATGGAATGCCAAGTGGAGGGAGCAGAATGTTTCCAACGTACGCTTTTGTTTGAGTTTAATAGAGGGGTGACAGCAGCGAAAGCCGGCAGCCAGAAATGTTTGTGCTGTGTATGGGGATAATGCCATTCAACAGAGCACAGCAAGCAAATGATATCCTCGTTTTAAGGAGGATAGTTTTGACATTAGTCACTCTTCATGTTCAAGAAGACCTTTGGGGTTTGATGAAGACCATTGAAGTATAATAACCCACATTTATCCATATCAGTGCACTTGAGAATTGGGAAATGTGATGAACTGTGCTCTTTTCACCATTTTGTGACATTTGCATGTAATTGCAAAGGTTCAACAAAGAGAAGAATGAGTACCGCATGCTCTAAGCCATAGTCTCAAAAATCAGTAGATGGCCATATGTGCATCTCTGGTTGGTCGTCATCAGTTGTCTCATGAACAACCATTCCTTTTCTGTATCGTTGCTGGTGATGAGAAATGGTATGTTTATGCTAATGTAAGGAAAAGAAAGTAATGATTGAGCCAAACAAAGCAGCAACTCCCCATACAGAAACCTGCACACATCCACAAATGATAATGTTATGCATCACGCAAAACAGTGATGATGTGATGTATTACGAATTGCTTCCCCCAGGTGTAGCCATCAATGCTGACATTTATTGTAAACAACTGAGACATTGTGCAGACGTAATCCCAGGAAGATTTGCACGAAGTGATACTACTCTACGGTAACACCCGCCCACGTTCTGCTAGACTGACCAAAAACACTATACAGAAGTTGGGTTGGGAAGTCATTCCACATCCACTTTATTCACCTTTTCACACTCTATAGAGCAACCTTCAAGTAACTTCCGTTCCAAATGATAGTGCACTCCCAACATGACTTGGTGAGTTCTTCGCCTCAAAACCACATGATTTCTACATTCTCAGAGGCAAAAAGTTACCCAAGCATTGGCGGAGTGTTGCAAATAATGGAGGAGAATGTATTGTTATGACTAGAGTCTCTGTTTTGCGTATTTGTTGTGCTTATTAAACTTACGGAGAAATGCTATGAACTTACGGACCAACTCAATACATTAACCTAAAATGTTACATTTACGTTTTGCTATGAATATACCCTTCAATGAAATAGAAGTAATTGCCCAATAAAAAGTTATTTAAGACAGTCCAAAACTCCACTATATTACCAATCTGTCAGCAGTTCCCAACCTTTTTAGCTGTGTGGACCACCTTGGACACCCAGTAACTAAATATGAAACTAAACTCTATCCGAACAGGTCCAAAATCAATGCTACTGTCCGACCGCCATGTCAACGTGAGACTGTAGGTGTCACTGGATGCGGATGTACTTTTTCCGAAAAACATATTTGAAAAGGGTCATTCACATAGACAGATAGGTAAAAAGCCTGTCAAGTGTCTCAGTAATTCGGAAATATCTCTATTGGACTGAGCAAAGCGGTGTACTGGCTATTGTCCTTAACTCACATTTGAGACAACTGGGTTCAGTTCTTGGTTTGGCTATCCTTATAAAAGTTTTTCGCAGACATCCAGATGCCATGCCCATGCAAATGCTTCGATGATTGTTTCCTTCCTGTCCTGCCCCCCCTCCCCCTCCTCCCCTAGTAGTAAGCTACTTCCTGCCCCTGGATATTAAATGAGGAAATTTAAGATGAGGTGTTCTTGTGAGCAACTGTGTCCAAGAAATTGCGAACTTGACAAAATAAAATCAGATTGTGGCAGGTTACATAGTTATGCCATAAGCAGCCAACCATGGCTGCATGCCACTCTATAATGCAGTCACCGCCCAATGTCCATGGCTCAAGGTTTGGGAACTGCTGCTATATACCATTTAAAATTCTCCGATAAGTTATTGAATGCATGTGTACCTGACTCCATTGTACTAAAGTTAAACCCCTTGAGGTCTTCGTAGAGGTTGAGTTTGATCCTAATGTTGTCCAGTGATGGTCACTATTCTTCGTGGGAAGATAAATATTGGTAATGCTGAAGGACAGTAACAAACACTTCTTGTGAAATCGTTATCAAAATACCATTTTTTTTTTTTGACGAAGTCTTTGCAGAACGTTTTTGAATTAACACCATGCTTAATTCTTATGACTCAGTTCTGTACCCTGAAAATGCTGTCTTTGTAAGTTAAATTTCCCCAGCAGGTGATTCGAAACTCGGTAGTGAATGGAAATAAACAGAATAAACTAGCTTCCTAATTTATAAATCACATGCATCAGTAATCATATATACTGAAAATGTAGCTGATCCAATACAGTTAATTAATTCTGGGATAATGGATTTTCAGTTTGAGGTTGCAATACTATCTGTAATCCCAAAAAGTTAACACTTTCTGCCTCTTATGTTTCATTGTTTGAAATACCTACTTTTGTAGTTTGTGGAGTTCTGTGAAAAATACTGAACTGTGTCTAATGACAAGGGGATCAGATGGCAATAGGATTTTTGTAATTTTTTTTTATGCTGAATGAAGTTCAGATCTCAGAAACATCACCCTTCGAAAGTAGTTTCACACAACTCTAAGTAATTCTTGAGAAATTAATGTGAAAGTAAGGTAGATTTTTCATTCAAGCAGCATGGCTCTATGGTAGAGTGATCACCTGCCATTTTTGGGTTCGATTTCTGGCAGATGGATGTTCTATGAGCATTTCTGTGAAGCATAAAATACGTAAAGGTAGAAAAAGATTGTTAGCACACAAGACAGGTAATCGCTGAATCGAGCCTCATTTAGGTCATTATTTTTTCGTTTTTAAAGTCTTCAGTTCAGATACCTACACCATTTAAATGTAAAATTCATCAAATATATGCTAGTAACACACACACACACACACACACACACACACACACACACATATATATATATATATATATATATATATATATATATTCAACATTTTTATGAAAAATGCATATCGTCTTATTTACACTGTGTGATAAAAGTATCCGGTCACCACCAAAAACATATGTTTTTCGTATTAGGTACAGTGTGCTGCCAAGTACTCCATATCAGCGATCTCAATAATCATTAGACATCGCGAGAAAGCAGAATGGGGTGCTCTGCGGAACTCCCAGACTACGAACGTAGTCAGGTGATTGGGTGTCACTCGTGTCATACGTCTGTTCATGAGATTTTCACACTCCTAAACATCCCTAGGTTCACTGTTGCTGATGTGATAGTGAAGTGGAAACGTGAAGGAATGCATACAGCACAAAAGCGTGCAGGCTGACATCATCTGTTGACTGACAGAGACTGCCAACATTTGAAGAGAGTCGTAATGGTAACAGGCATACATCTATACTGACCATCACATAGGAATTCCAAACTGCATCAGCATCCACTACAAGTACTATGACAGTTAGGTGGGAGGTGAGAAAACTTGGATTTCATAGTTGAGTGACTGCTCATAAGCCTCACATCACGCCGGTAAATGCCAAACGACACCTCGCTTTGTGTAAGGTGTGTATACATTGGGTGATTGGGCAGTGGAAAAACGTTGTGTGGAGTGATGAATCATGGTACACAGTGTGGTGATCCAATGGCAGGGTGTCGATATGGCAAATGCACGGTGAACGCCATCTGCTAGTTGTGTGTAGTGCAAACAGTAAAGTTTGGAGGCGGTGGTGTTATGGTGTGGTAGTGTTTTTCATGGAAGGGACTTGCACTCCTTGTTGTTTTGCATGGTATTATCACAGCACAGGCCTATATTGATGTTTTATGCATCTTCGTGCTTCCCACTGTTGAAGAGCATTTCGGGGATGGTGATTGCATCTTTCATCATGATCAAGTACCTGTTTATAATGCACGGCCTGTGGCGGAGATGTTACATGACATTAACATCCCTGTAATGGACTGGCCTGCACAGAGTCCTGACCTGAAATTTTTTGGAAAACTATAGGGATGTTTTGGAACGCCGACTTCGTACCAAACCTCGTCAGTCAACATCGATACCTCTCCTTAGTGCAGCACACTATGAAGAATGGGTTGCCATTCCCCAAGAAACCTTTCAACACCTGATTGAACACATGCCTGCGAGAGTGAAAATGTCATCAAGGCTAAGGGTGGGCCAACACCCTATTGAATTCCAGCATTACCGATGGAGGGCGCCACGAACTTGTAAGTCATTTTCAGCCAGGTGTCCAGATAATTTTGATCACATAGTGTATAATTACACACCACACACAAATATCCAGCTTTCATTACGATTATAAATTCTTAATTACTGATTTTTTTAGAATATGGCCAATAAAGGTTTTTTAAATTAAAAAAGACCATTAAAATTACAGAACACTCACCTTTATTTAAAAATTTGAATCTGCTATGAATCGATCCCGTCCCCATTGTGGTAGGCGAGCCTTGCTTCATCACAGAGCCTTGCTGTTTATCTAGTAACAGTCGAGTTAGAAAGAAACACACATCATGCAATATCTGCTGGGGCCAATTTTTTGAAGGGACTGTGAATGATGCAAATTATTTACATATGTTAAAAACATAGTTAATAGCCCAGCTTGAGGAAAAGGGCCTCATAGAATGCATATGGTTGCAACGAGAATAAGCGCCTCCTCACTATGCACTTGACATGCGCAAGTTCCTAAATTTATGCTCTCCAGAATGTGGTTCATCAGCCACACCTGCTTGCTTGAAATGAATCTTGGCCTCACCACACCTGACAACTCTGTATGAGGAGACATCAAGGCACGTGTGTTGCCTGTTGTTACACTACAAATGAACAACTGTGCAGTGCTGTTGAGGATGCATTTTGCACGATAACACGGGATGTGCTCAAAAATTAGTGCAGAAAAATGTAGAGGCATAAGTTACAGCACGATGGAGAATATGCCAATTAATTGGGCACTTAATACATAAGGAAATACTTGTGCTAAAAGAAATAAAATCCTAACTAGGATTCGATACTAGGGGTATGGGGACTTCTTACCCACCCAGTAAGTCACTTCCTAATGATACATTCCTACTGCAAACTTGAAATCATGCTTTTTCTGGGTGACTTGGAATCAAGTTTTTGTGCTCTGAAGAACAGGTAGTTTCAGGATCATCTAATTATTATTATTATTATTATTATTATTATTATTATTATTATTATTGCACACAGGCTTACTTTTACATCCAATAATTAATACTACACTAATTCCAGTTTCTAACAAATATGTGTGTGACCTCAATTGTTACTTGGAATCTTAGTGTGAGGTTCAGTTTTATGAGTTGAATAGATTAATTTTATTTTCATGCAGTTTTTTTATGTATTTAATGAAAAACTCTGATTTAATACACTCACTAAATATCCAGAAAACATAAGTCAGAACAACCCTCTCTAACATTGCTTGTAGAGAGCTGCATTACAGGATTTGATTTAAAAACATCAGTTACAGTGCTTTAAATAATCTGAACCTAGGACCATGCGCTATGACGAATTTAACATATTGCTTGCTTCAGGACAATAAAATCTGTGTGTCTTCAAATCTTTCAGGCTGCATATCTTGTAATCTGCTCCCCAGACTAAATGAAAATAGCAAATATCTTCTTGTAAACTCTTGTTGTTTTTGTTATTTCAAGAAAGAAAAGTTTTAGGTTGATGGGATGGAGGCAAAACATAAAATCTCTCAACTGTGGCAGCTTATAGTGTCATTTTTTTCCTTTTCATTTTATTTTTTAATTAAGAAAAGATACAAGATTTAATTCCAGTAGTATCTACTCTTCTGATGACCACAGTTGCCGAATTTGGGAGAAAGGAAATTTGTGGTAGAACTTCATTAAAAGAAAGGATCAGTTTGATAGGATAAATCATAAGGCTTCAAGAAACTGCCAGTTACGTAACAGAGTGAACCTTGAGCTGTTAAAATTGCAAAAGGAGATCATAGATTGACGACAAAGCTTCAGGAATCTCTGTAGTCACAGCTTTGTGAAAATATGAAATAACAATGTGAATTGCCATAGTTCACTCAAGCATAATAGAGTGAGATTATTGGAAGAAGAACTTTTTCATTTGCATTTCTGTGAAAACTCACACACACAAAAGAAACACACATCTGTGTTGCTTTCCAGCCAGTGAAGACACCATGTGGGGCAGTTTTCTATACATTTTTGGGACTGATATTCATCTCAGTTGCTTTGGATGATGCCATTAAAAATAAATATATCATCAACACAAAGCAAGCTACTATGTAATTATTTCCTGACACTTATAATGTAATGGCACCTTTTTTTCCTCTTTTTTTTATTGGTGGACATCAAAGTGTTGTTTCAAACTCAAAGGCTAAATGAAAATGACAGTATGTTAGTAGAGTTACAGTGATTGTATGAGAACTAACAATTAACATATGTTGCAGATTACTAGGGAAACTGCATATCACTGTCTATCATTTTATCAGGGGTATTATGTCGTTTGTGAAATTATATTTCAAAATGAAACTACTTGTCATTTTTTTCTGTGGTACAACTTTTGACTGTCAACATACAGCTTCCCTCACTTTGTGCAAACTGTGTGACAGTAATGTTGGCCAAATATCCCAAACAGAATGACAAATACATGGAAGAGTTTAGTCTTCATACCTTGTATTTAGAAGACTATAAGGAAACAACAATGAAGAACACATGTAACATGCAACTTTTAATTACTGAAAAAATCGAACAAGAGAATTTAAGACAGACCATATTTGGTGGATGAAAGCAATCAATATCACAGATTGTTTTCAACATGTACTGTGATATTTGTGTTGGATGTGGAACAATCTTAATGTCATCTCTTGTTACTTGCAAACCTACCCTCATGTAGACAGCTGCAAAATGCCTGGTAATTCTGTTTTGCCTTGCTCTTTTCACAGTTCAGATGAAAGAGCACACTCATTGCAATGGAAAGGCAGTTGAAAATAAAAGTACATATTTGATGGAAGTGCACTATATATTAACACTATATTGTGAGACAGTTACAAGTGCATCTGAGTGACCTAGCGATCACAGCCAATTTCCGCGAGCTCAGCCATGGTCCATTCATCCAATTGTGTCGAAGGCCAGGTAGAAGTTCTCGTGTACCGCGAGTGTTGAGGAATTGGTAGACAGACTGCTGCGAGTAATGAGTATAGTGGGCAAGGGCACTACAAATGTAGTGTATGGACAGTAAGTTGGGAATGTGAGTCTCACAGGGAGCGTGCCAGAGATAAGTCCCTGCAGTCGCACTATCCTCTGCGTCCTCGGTGACTTAGACGGATGAGGCATCTGCCATGTAATCAGGAGATCCCAGGTTCGAGTCCCAGTTGGAGCACACATTTTCAGCTGTCCCTGTTGATATTTATCTATGGCTGTCAGCAGCTAAAGGTGCGGATTCATTGTAATTTCATTATTCGAGAGCTGAATGATCACCAATGGTATCTGTTGTTTCGGACATGTCCAAAAGAACAGATACCATCTTCACTTTGACAGAAAATACTGTAGCAAAGTAAATGGCTCACAAAATATCATTGAGTCACTATTTCCCAACATTTTCAACACTTAGACATGACACATATTAAATATCATACAAAACAACATCAAAACTTTGCTACAGTATGACAAGTAATCAAAAAATGTATGTGATAGTGATAATTTAAAAAATTAACATCTACATTGTCATTAACCATCTCAGTTCTTGGCCACTGGAAGTGATTTTCATAACATTTGCAGAAATGCGGGGGGAGGGGAGGGAGTGCATTCAACTATTTTCGTCACATCCCCTAACACTTTTTATTCATTTGGACAGCCGTAAAAGTTAAAAGAGAGAGCTGGAAAGCCTGCTGTTTCAAGGTTGCTATGGTTTTTTGAGACAGTATGAGTAATACACCAAGCTATCAAACAATTGTTGACAGTTAACAGGTCCCTTGTACTGTGATTCAGTCTGAAATTTAGTGAATTTGCTCTGCAAAATAATTAACTTCTGGTATGCAATAATGATCTTTCTCAGTAATTCCAAAGCTAAAGGACTTGTCTTGTAATTGTCTTTCTACCAATTATCAGTATGCAAAAAGGACTCGGAACTTCATGTTTATGGTTTGATACGCTTACAGAACATACACACAATCATATTTCTGGAGTTTTATCTGTATTGTACCAAAATGTCATCATTGGGAAGAAAGAAATGGCCACTGATGAAGAAATTGTGCATTGTCTTGTTAGAGTGCCCACAGTAAGCTGGAGTAAGAGAAAGTCAGTTCATTGTGTAGAGCAGTTTGGCTCAGAACAACTATAAGTAGGAAGGTGAATATATATTTTTTATACTATAAGTAGAAATCCACTTATGTATCTGAAGAACATGTTAGAAACTACATTGTTCCTTCCTTTGCTCTCCGTTCATGGTTGAAAAAGAAGTTAGACATCATGGTTCCCAAGTTGTTGGTACCCAAACAGTTGACAAATAGTGGATGTAAGTAGATGACATCTTGAAGGAGAAATTTCAGTGAAGAAAGATATTATGGGGTGGAGATTCGTGGGTCTCGCCGTGATAGTCAGGGACACCTACTCGGCTAGCAAAGTGCTTGTGGAGTACATGTGGTTTCTTTTTAGGCTAGGTGGTAGTTTGAGCTCCTCTGATGAGCATTTGCCAGTCTGTGTGCAGAGAGTGAAATCGGACCGTGCACAAACTGATGTAGACTGTCAAAATTTTAACAGTAAACTTTTGAAGTATTCATAACAAAATTTCTGAATTTACTGCCTTCCAGAAAACTGGTCACACTTAAGTAATTCTCAGAATAGTGTGTTGGCTGAATTTCGAAGGGGACTACTCTGAAATATTTAATGAAACATGGAATGCATATTTAAAAGACAGATTAGTTGCCATTGGAGTGGAGTGTTCATTGCAGTTGAGAGAAATATTGTATCTATTGAGGTTGAAATTAAGTGAAGTTTCTTGGATGTGACTGACAGGCCTAGGTGAAATTGTGGGATGTTTTACGGGGCACCTGATTCCTCAAACAGTTTAAGAATTGTTCAAAGTAAATCTACCCAGATCATGCAATATTACTTGAGGCAACATTAACTTACAGAGTATGGCCTTGACCATTTATGGATTCACTGCAGGTAATACAGACATATAGTAAAGTGAAGTACTTATGAATACATTTTCTAATACACTCTTGAGCACTTAGATTGATAGCCCACACACAGTGGAATTATTTTACACATTGTAGCTACAAACAAGCCACATGTTAATGTGATTATCAGTATAGAGACAGGTGTTAGTAATCATAATGTCATCGTATAGATGATTGTTACTAAAGTCAATAACAATATCAAGAAGGCTAGGAGTTTATTTTGTTAGAATGGGCAGATAAGCAGCTCTTGGCATAACCCTTAGATGGAAATATTTTAGTTCCAATATTGTAATGTAAAGGAATTATGGGCAAAGTTTAAACTGGATCTAAATCATGATCTGGAGAAACATTTGCCAAATAAGTTGATTAAGGACGGAAAAAATGCAATGTGGCGTGATAACAAATTTTGGAAAATACTAAGGCAACTGAGACCACAGGCTCTTTTGTTTCACAAAAGAACAGGCAAATAACAACAGACAACAGTTAACAAAACAGTATGTGTGTAAAATGATGGATGTGCAAAGCATACAGTAACTTCAACCATCACATCACAACAAAATGTCGTGAAGAACCCAAGAAAATAATTGTCCTATGTAAAGTCACTAAGAGTTTCGAACACTTTTATCCAGTCAATCATTGACGAGTCTGGTGTGGTAACAAGAGACAGCTAAAGAAAAGTTGAAGTTTTAAATTTCACAATTTTAAATCATTCACTCAAGACGATTACTCAGAGACACCACTGCTCATCTATCGAGTTGATTCCCATGGAGAGGACACAGTAATAGGCATCCCTATCATATAGCAGCAACTAAATCAGTTCAGTCACAAGGCCCAGATGGAATCCCATTTCAGTTTTACAGAGATTGCTGTTACAACTTTGAGCATAGCTGTGTGCAGCAACTGTGAAAATATTTTTTGTAGTAAAGACAGCCCACTGGTTGCAATGGATTTTATAGTCAGTTTCTGATGAAGACTCCCTTAGTTTAGGAGCCGATACCATGGTCAATTCGACTATAAAATCCATTGCAACCAGTGGGCTGTCTTTACTGTATATAAAAAAAGGATTATTGTATGGCATTGGTTTCTAGCTTAGCTTGCATTTATTGCGAATCTCTCACCCAACACAGTTTGAAAAATCACAGACAATTCCAGTATATAAAAGGTGTAAAAGAACAGGCCTATAAAATTACAGACCAATATCCTTAACATTAGGTTTCTGTAGAATTCTTAAACATATTCTGAGTTCAAATATAATATATTTCCTGTAGGCAGAAAAGCTTCTGTCCACAAATCAGTGTGCATTTATAAAACTCAACTTTGTGTTTTCTCACATGATCTCCTAAGAACCAAGGATGAAGGGCAACAGGCAAGTTGCATATTCTTACATATCCAGAAAATATTTGACACTGTCAACAAAGGTGTGAGCACGTAGATTAGATCCCCAGCTACGTGAGTGAATCAAAGACTTCTTAAGTAATAGAACCCAGTACTTTGCTCTCAGGATCACAAACAAGGGTGTCATCAGGAATGCCCCAGGGAAAGATCACTCTTATCCTCTAAGTACACAGGTGACCTGGTTGACAGGGTAAATGGCAATCTGTGGCTATTATTGAGTGAATGCAGGGGGTTAGAAGATGACTCACACAAAATCTCTAATTGAAATCATCAATGGCAGCTTGCTGTAAATGTAGAAAAATGTAAGTTGATACAGATGAGTATGAACAATAATCCCATAATTTTCAAATACATCATTTGTAGTGCACTGCTTGGTACAGTCACATCAATTAAATATCTAGGTGTAGTATGAAATGTAATGAACATGTAAGGATGGTAGTGGGGTAGGTGGATGGTTGACTTTTAATATAAAGTGTAACTCATTTATAAAGGATACCACATGTAGAACGATAGTGTCTCCAACTCTTTAGTACTGCACTAATGCACTGTGATGGCCATTCTACCTGTCACAGAGAATGGCAACTCTTAAATCATTCACATACCTGCTGATGGTTAGTATGTATATAAAGTTACATTGAGATCCAACCATGACTTCTGGTTGCTTCACCTTTTTGTCATGTAATTAAGACCCTAGGTACTTTAAGTCTTAGGAATGAGCTTAGTTGAAAATGATTCAATATGAACATGAATCTAATAGCAGATTTCTGGACAAATTGTATTTTTCTAAGGGTTTTCAACTGGAATATCGTGGGAGAACTTCTTCCAGTAGTTAACTCTGTCAAGTGTCATATCATTTTTCATTACACCATGCAATGGTGTAAATGCTAGGTGCACACATTAATGTTTTGCCATTAATCAGAATATTATTTTAAAGGAAATTGAGTCATTCTGAAGCTTATGCTCTTTTACCCCATGCTTTTCTGTAAGCTATTGCAGAAAAATATGATGTCCCACTTTATGTAAGAATTTAATACAGAGAAAACTGCATGTGGCACTAAGTAAATAGATGTGTCTACAATTTTCATCTTTGAAATATAGAAAGGTGATTTTATCATATTGTCACCTTGTTGATTTCTGCTTCTTTGGTGCAACTTCAACAGTGCTTTCACTGCAACTCATTGTGAAATATCTGTACTCACTGTGAGTTTTCAACTAAACAGCACAGTCTTTGAAATAATCATGAAGCGAACACCTTGTTATAAGCACAGCTACTGGTAATTTCCAATTTACCTCTACAGCATCTTGGCACATTATTGTGCCTACTGACTATTATTATATTATTGTACCTACTGACTGATGCAGATCCCATTTCATTTGATGGCTTGCTGTTCTTGCAGTGATCACAGTTTTCTGTGGGCCTATATCTTTGAGATGAGGTACCTGATGAGTGTGATTTCTAAATAGAGATGCTCTGTTTTGACTCCAGAGATTTCTGTTAACAACATGAAACGTACTGTGAAAAAATCTCTGCTGGTGTTGTTCATGCAGTCATGGATTGAAGTATATGATAGATCCTTTTCATAATTGCTAAGTATACCTGTCTTTAACAATTTTGGAAGAAGTTCACTCTGAGTAGCACAGAAAATTTAATAACTGAGATTCAGTAACTGAAACATGATTGAAAGAGAGAGATTAAAATAAGTAAGTTCCTCAATGAAGTAATGTGTAATTCACAATGTTTAACATAAAAGAAGACAAAAAAGAAGCAGGGAGGTTGAAGTAATGCATGTCTTTACTTAATGTATTGTAAAATAATTTGTTAATGCACAAGATTATAACAGTTGCCATAGGCACTTATAACATGGATTGGAGCTTGATCTACAATGGCAAACATCTGCTGTAGATTTTCACCAATCCTATAGCAAAGTATGGATGTTCTTGGAGTGATGGAAACAATTTGTGTTCCTTCATTGTGACTACATTCACACAATTTCTTGTGAGCTATTAAAATGAAGAAGTCGATTAGGAGGTTTATGTTGGTGTTTTGAATGATATTTTATGAATATTGAAACTGGGATTTTCAAGCTTTGTTTAATGCTTGAGAAAATACAAAGCGAAGACTTTTATAGTGAGAATGATGTTGGGGTGGTGAGAGACACCGTAATATCTCTCTCTGTTTGACTGTAATTTTCACAAAAAATTGTATGTGGTTTGATTGATTCCATCACTGGTCTAACTGCACTAATAGAAACACAGCAGTTAGTACAAACTATAGGCTAAAGCAGCAGCAACGCACAATTTCATCTACATTTAGGTTTTTGAATGATAACCATTTCTTTAAACTACATAAGTAAAAAATCATTGCTATTAAAAGCATTAAAATTATAAATATAGTTTGATCTGTTCATTAGTAACTGAAACATGATGCTAATGAACTTCCTGTCAAGACAGTGAAACATAAGCAGTTTACTGTATAACAATGTTCACCTTACTGTAAAGCAGTTATCACTTTATTTTTATGAAATGCTGTCAAACCACCTCATGCCTGTTATGAATTGAACCAAAATCTACAGTTGCAGATATCTGCTGCAAATTTTAATCAGTATTAGATTGATCATTATTATTTTTCCACTCCAGTTAACTGCATATATGTGGTTCTGTTTGAGCCTCCTTCAAAATGTTCTGTCCATACACTGTACCTACTCATATATTTGACAGCATTTGGTATCTTTTATTTTTTATTTTCTGAGGAACATTATGACTAAAGTATACTTCATTGATTCCATAGTGAGCCATTCTATCAATGTGATAGTTTGTGAAACAGGTTCTTACAAGTAGCTGCCCTGTGAAGTTACTGATAGCTGTTGGTAAAAGCATGGCCCAAAGCCCGGTACTCAGAGACCAGCAGAAATCTTGAACATGTGTCCAGGAAAACAAGAGTACAGGATGTGTTAATAATTAAAACTTCCACTACCCATGGAAAACAAGTGATCATAGGACAATGAAGCTTTGTGGAAACATTGGTACGGACATGAGGAAGAAAACTAATGAATAATCCATTGAAAGAAACTTGTTTCAATTTCTACATGAGAGGGTAACATTTGTTAAGTACATAGCATTTTTATGTTCCAGTTTATAAACATTGCTCAATGTGACAACTATCTGCAACCTCAATGTCCTGGCATTGCACTAAAGATACCATTTAACAATTGTTTGCAGCACTTTCCATATGGTGGACCTTGGAATGTTGAGCTATTGTGAGACAGCTTGTGCCCTGCTCAAAGATCGCATATTGTGTCTACTACTCTCAGCCATTGCAAACAGTATCTTCTCCAACAATTTGTAGCACATTTGGCCTCTCCCAGGAGCAATTCCCAAATAGCTGGTTAATTCAAACTTCCCCACTGTAGAATGACGATATCTCTATATTTTTTAAATATGTCAATACTCACGAAGAGCAGGAGCATTATTGTTGTTTTGATAAAACAGGTTCACAAGTAAAGTCCTGCTCACCATGTCCAGACCTGTGTTGAGTGCTGCATCTGCAGTGGACACTGATGCTTGCGTTTCAGCCATATGTTGCAATACCAGTATCGACATCTAACAGCAAGTCATGACACTAACGCTACCAATAACCTAAAACTTCAGCACACAGTCTGAATGTCATGTATGTAATGTTGGGTACCTATGTGGTAAATAGTTTTCCCTCTACACTGACTGAAGTAGTAACAGTTTTAATAGTAACCAGTCTTTATATGATCTGTAAAGGTAGAAAGGTGTTTTTTTGAGAGTTGATAATGGGCTTTTGTTCAACGTCACCTTTGGCAGTTGATGGTATGTAGCAGTGAATCTTCCAGTGTAACATTTGTACTAAGTGCCATTGTGCCATAATATTTGCAACATCATCAACTTTGGGATTCGCAGTTAAATTGCTTATTCCTCATACATTATGAATTTGCAAAATTGAAAGAAACATACTGTGGGAAAAAACAAACAGCTTCTAGTGCTCCATTGAGAACAACTCAAATACTTTGATAAATAATGTAATACTTCAGTCTGTTTATAAGTTGACACATTTTGCTCTTCACTTGTGTCGCACTTTCTCTGAGCTCTGAGCTCTGAGCTCTTCTCACAGGTCTCTCAGGTGTTAACACAATTATAGGATGAAACCTCACTCACTATTCACTGCAACAGGCATTTAAAATTGTATGAACTCATGAGCATTCAGAGGCTTTTGAATAATATCACGATACGAAACTTGAGTTTCTCCCGGTGTGTACAGTGGGGAGAATGCATCTGGGTGAGGTCTAAGACAACCACTGACGTCAGTTGCATGTTACTAACATTCTCCCAGTAGCTGGAAGTGCATTCTAGAATCTCCATGTATTTATATACGGTGCGATGACCAGTGTCAAGGCGATGTTCTCCGATAGATAATTTGCTCAGTTGTAAGTGTAGTACCCCTACTGCTGGGAGGGAGGCTGTGAACCGTGATGGTGTGAGCAGGTGGTGGAGGCGAGGTGGGAGCCTAGAGGCTCCAGCAAATAGTTCCTGCAAGGGTAGCAAGCTCTTCACTGAAACATCTGGCTGCATAGTACACTGACTAATCAGGCTCTTGTTACATAAGCCAAATGCAGTGTGTGCCAGTGAAGTGTGTACTCAATGATGCCATATCTACTGTGGACCTGGGCAATGCCCAGCTGCATCATGGTGGGAGGTGCTCATCAAGACGAGGCGCTTGTCCTGCAGTGGGAAGGGATGGGCAGTGTGCAAGGGGAGTGACCTGCTTGCCTCTGAGCAGGAGTCCACCCTAATGGTTCAAATGGCTCTGAGCACTATGGGACTCAACTGCTGTGGTCATTAGTCCCCTAGAACTTAGAACTACTTACACCTAACTAACCTAAGGACATCACACACATCCATGCCCGAGACAGGATTCGAACCTGCGACCGTAGCAGTCGCACAGTTCCTAGAACCGCGAGACCACCGCGGCCGGGACATGTTAAAGTATTTACAAGTTTAGACAAATTTAAAATAAGCTAATTCATATACACATAAATTTACAGACTTCTAGTTAGAGACAATTGTTAGATTTACACCTGTTATACAATACTCTTATTGCAAATAACTTATTAAGTAATGTAATGCCACACTGTTCACTCATATCTCACTATCAGTCACTGCACACACAATACACACTCTGTTTCATAACACTTCACTCACTACATACACAAATGCACACACTGGTGATCTCCGGGCCATATTCTGTACTGCAACTTCCCATTTGCTATCATTAAAACCTGAATCAGCATCCCTCTATGACAAGTGAGATGTTGAGATAAGGAAGAGAAAGAGGTGTTAGTATTATGCTATGCATAGCTTGGGGTAAGTTTTTCTAGAAAAGGAAAAAAGAAGGTGCAAAACATATTGTGAAGGTGTTCTGTGGAATGTTGGGTGTTTTATAATCATTATCATTATTATTATTATTTATTTGTATAACTTTTTTTTACCAAACCCCTACTCTGTTTTATGTAAATAATACTTTAATGTATAAAATGTATTGTGTAACAGGCACTTTTAGCTGCCTTTTTAAATAAGTGTGTTTCTGCAATTTTTTAAATGTTTTTTGGTATTTGGTAGACATGGGATGGCCTACTGCACCATGGGGCTATGTGCAGGAGGGATTTAGTGCATAGAGCTGTTGCCCTACCATGGCCTTGAAACTGTGACATCTGTTGACAGATCCATGTGGCAACCTTGTTTGGCGCAGCTCCTTTGTCCTATTAGTGCTGCAATAATAAGAATAATTTTGCTAAACATGTCCAGTACATACAGCAGAAGTGAACTTCTTGTTACGTAAATGTGCTCCTTCCAGTCATGTTTCCTAAAACACCCTTCCACATTTACCAAAAATAAAATATGTCATTCTTGGACCTCACACGTGCTGCAGGCTCACTAGAAAAAAAATTGTTGCACACGCACAAAGTATTCAGGGAAAACTGACAACTTTCTGAAGAAAAGTTTTTTTGTTGCAAGGAACTGTCAAGAATCTTTAAATATTATTGCGGTATACTCTTAGATTATATGGCCTTTCAAAACCCTACAAGGAAAGGGTTCCTCTTAGGCTGATCATTAGTAACATTGGTGCTCTGACAAATGGTGTGACAGAAGACCTTGGCATACATTAAGTTTCAGAATAAAATTCATTTGTCAGTTGCACAGATATTTTTATTTCACTTAATCCATTTCAACAAATGAATTAGTCATATTCAGAAATGTAGTATTATTTTAGGAGATAACAATATCTTTTTCACAGAAGCGGAATGCCATGTTGTGTCCATAACTGTCCACTGCCAAACAGCTCCACATGTACATAGATGTGATGCTTTTTCTTTAAATTATCAATCTGTCAATCAGTGTTTACAATACCCACATAGAATAATTTGTTTAAACTGGTAAAGAAAAATAAAAATATCTGTGCAACTGAAAAAAATATCTGTGCAACTGATGACTGAATTTTATTTTGAAACAAATACTACAGCTGCCAAAGAAATAACAGCTACAGGGTGTCTACGTGGAAAAGGAAAAAAAAATCCAGGATTTTTCCTGGATTTTCCGGTTAAAAATACACTTTCTCTCGGGCAAAAATACACTTTTTCCAATTTGTTTAAACTGGTAAAGAAAAATAAAAATATCTGTGCAACTGAAAAAAATATCTGTGCAACTGATGACTGAATTTTATTTTGAAACAAATACTACAGCTGCCAAAGAAATAACAGCCACAGGGTGTCTACGTGGAAAAGGAAAAAAAAAATCCAGGATTTTTCCCGGATTTTCCGGTTAAAAATACACTTTCTCTCGGGCAAAAATACACTTTTTCCATGTAAAGTGACTGTTTACTATTCATTGGCACTGTAAAACTCGTCAATCCTTTGAATGTTTATTGTTTTGTACACTGACGTAGAATTTCCCGCCACTTTAGAAAACGAAACTCAGAGGTAAAAATACACGTTTTGAAACATCTTTGATGTGCATCAATATGTTCACTGCATATTTTCGCATTACGAAGGTATAAATTTGAATCCCACCAAATACCGCATGTTAATTTGCGAAGAATTGAAATTGAGATTGCGATGTGCTTTTGTAAGCCACTCATAACTCATGTCACGTGATCTTGCCAGATGATGACAGCATAGGACACGTGATGTAGTCAGCCAATAGCAAGATCACTGTTAAGTAGCGTGAAAACACAAATAAGAAAAGTTAATGCTTTAAATTAATATACATAGCATTCACATATAATATTGGTCTCCAAGATTAATAAGCTGGAAGAGAAGCTAAGCTTCCACATTATAATGTTGATCTTTTCTGCGCGTGGTACACTTTAAGATACATCACACAAATGTGCCAGTAAAATTTTTAGTAACGACGTAAATGTGTGATCTTCTGAGCTTCAAATTCTTCTAAATGACTGTCCTCAAAGAGTTGATTTTTAAGTGAGCGTCAAACACTTTGTTATTTAAGAAATTCATTGTACATTCTCACACATAGTTCATCTTGCGTAAAAGGAAATTTGCTTTTAATGTATGTAACGCTTTTCAAATCAGCGTTTGCAATATTTTCCCACTACCTGTTAGAAATAGGTTTGTTTCAGCAGTTGCAAGAGAGTGCCAGATAACAGTTGTCACTTCGAGATGATGCAGGAAGGCCATATGTTCGTACGTGTAAAACATTAAAAGATCTTACAGTATGTCATAAAAGAACAAGACATCAAAGGATACTTCAAGAAGCATCGGAATTTTGTGAACCATACTAAAATGCATTCTTCAGCTTAAAGTGCACATTGCAGATGCTGTCAGCTCAACAGTCCCATCAGATCACTTATTTGTTGCACTCTTATGTTCATCAAGGATTCAGTTTAACTGAGATTTCCATATATTATATTTTTTTATTGCACACATGACGAATCTTGAATTACAACAACCCTGAGTTTATTTCTGGTAATTCCAAAGAATGATAATAGTGCTATGACAACATTAACACAGCAAACATTTTACAAACGCATACAAATACAAATGATAATCTGTAATGTTCCCAGAAATGCAAAGGGCTATTTACCCGGCTTACATGGTTTAACATCCATTATAAGCTTTTATCAGTTGTAGACCAAACTGTGTGTGCTCTGTGAGTAATGAAATTCACACACTGTATGCCTAAAAGTATGCAAATTATTATGCTCGATAGTTCCAAGACTAAGTAATATGCAAACTGCAGATAGAAGTATGTAAATTCGATTTGGAAACAAAGAAGCAGCCATGACTAGAAAACAGCAATTGCTTGGCAGATGTATGTATAACTCTGCTGCCCAGTAATGATATCTTCACTCAGACTGTGTTGTACTTTATCTTTGTTGACAAAGGTCTTACACCTTATGGGCCAAAAGCTTTATTTGTGACAGTCTTTTTGTTGTGCCTACCTGTGACTCAGCATTTCCACTATATCGTGAGTGTCAACTTCCCTTTCATAATATTGTTACATACCAGATGTTGCAGTGAGATTGTTTATGTGTTGTGGTCATCAGTCTGAAGACAGGTTTATGCCAGTCCCCATGTTACTCAGTCCTTTGCAAGTCTCTTCATCTCTGCATAAGTAATGCAAATGGCATTGATTTGAACCTGCTTGCTAAAGTCAAGCTTTAGTCTCCCTTTACATTCTTTAGCCCCCCACTTCTATCTGTTACTAGATTAACTATTCTGTGATGCCTAAGGATTTGCCCTATCAGCCGCTCCCGCCTTTTAATCAGATTGTACCATAAATTTGTTTTTTCCCCTGTACAATTCAGTACCTCTTTGTTAGCCATCTGATGTATCCATCTGATCTTCAGAATTTATTAGCAAGTCATTAGCATGTGCCAGTTGAGACTGTCCTAAAACAGTTTATTATGCCCTACTTCTATGAATTGTATATATGGAAGACCTTCAGTAGGGTGTGGCACACAAATAATGTACACACAGATTATTAAAAGTTTTCTAGGTGTTGACTAAGGTCATGTTATAAAATATCACTGAATGAATAAAACTGTCACTAATTTAGTGACATTTAATTTACATTTACAAGATTATGGTGGATCTACAGCCAGAAAGCTTTTATGGTGGCTTTATCTGAGCTCACAGAGGATACTTTTTTTTCTCTCTCTCTTCACTGTGTTTTGATCCACATGCCTGCATTACCCTAAACATAATTACACTCTCGATATACTCAAAATAGAAGAACAGCCAGTGCAGGTAATGCAATGTAATACATAGTGTAGAAAAATTATCATATTAAATTTTCACAGTGTATTCATTTCTCAAACATTACCCATATCTGGAGAAGTGTTAGTGCAGAATTCTCAAGAACTTCAACATGCGTATGTTCATTTTAATCTTTCAAAAAATGGCTCTGAGCACTATGGGACTTAACATCTGTGGTCATCAGTCCCCTAGAACTTAGAACTACTGAAACCTAACTAACCTAAGGACATCACAAACATCCATGCCCAAGGCAGGATTCGAACCTGCGGCTTTAGCAGTCATGCGGCTCCAGAGTGAAGCATCTAGAACCTCATGGCCACGCAGGCCAGCATTTTAATCTTTATTTACATTTTTTATAAACAAGTTTGAATAAGTAGCCAGTTGTTTAATTTAAGGTATTGCATTCACATGTAATTACTTTATCCTTGTGAGCTACATGTTACAACATTCAGTTTAGAGACAGATACAAACTATAGACCAACCTATACATGTTTTGAAGTACTATCTGTTTCTTGTTACACATATTGTACTTGGCAACCTCCATTGTGTCCTCGTGCAGCATTTGTGTCTTCTACAAGATTAGTTTCATTTCTTTAGTTAGAATGATCAAGAATAATTGAACTTGTATAAAATTGCAGCATGTAGTGTTTCTTTTATAAAAATGGTATCGCTTGTATATCTCTAATTTTTATGTAATTTAGTTTATTGAATGGCCTATGTTGTGAGAGTAAAGGAACATTTATTGGGCAGTTATTAGTACAATTCAGTAAAGTTGTCATATATAACAGATTGTCATCTTTGTAATCAAAAATGAAAATTTAACCAGATACAAAAATGTTAGAATTGTGGTGCTAATTGTTTATTTCCTTGTTTGTTATATGCTTCAGTTGCAAGAATGCAAATTTCAAACTTTGAGTACTGACTGTTTCTTGGAAGCAAAACGGAAACCTGAGAAAGTAAAACATTTAGAGAAAAGCTTATAATAGAGGAGGAAGGAGGAAAATACAGATTATTAGGAGCAGAGGGCAAACAAGGTGGAAGAAGGGAAATTTAAAGCAGTTTTTGCATGTAACACTTGTATGAAAAAGACATTTCTTTGACCCCACCCATGTGCGCTCTCTCTCTCTCTCTCTCTCTCTCTCTCTCTCTCTCTCTCTCTCTCTCTCTCTCTTCTTCAAAGTTGCAGCTGTGCTAGAAACAAACTCCCTATTGTTAATGATTCACCTACTGTGTAGTTAATATTGGCCCATAAACATGTCAGAGATAATTACACATTGTGGTTCATTGTACATGGATATGGGTGTTACATGTGCTAAAAATATGGAGAACGTGGAAGGTGTTTACACATAGAAACTGTATACTTGTCTTCTACCCAGCATGTTAATGAATGAGAAAGATATTCATTTTTATTATTTTGCCTCACAGAACTCCCAGAAACGAGCTTCACTCGATCAATCTCGAACCCAGAGGCCGTCATGAGGAGAAGACGGCAGCAGAAGCTAGAGCGTAAACTTCAGCAGTTTCGTAGCAAGGATGGAGGGCCTGACACGGGTGGAACACTGAAGATCTATGGAGAGAGCTTGTGTCGTGATGTACCTTACAAGACCCTTTTGCTGTCTGTCCGTGACACTGCGCAGCAGGTTGTGCGAGAGATGCTAGAGAAATATGGACTTGAGAAGGAAGCGGACCCATCGAATTATTGTCTTGTTCAGGTAAGCGGAGTATGTTGTTCAAATATTTTGCTTTGTGTTACCAGTAGAATGCATCACATTAAGTAACATGCAAAATTTTTCAATATTTACGTGAAGTGTTGAAATTGAAAAATTTATGAGCATTGTAATTAAGTTGAGAACAAGGAGGATAATTTCTTTCTATGTCTTTCAGTTACATTGAATTTGTGGGCAAGGGAGTTTCAAGTTTCTGAAGTATTTAGTATGGCGTATTAGAAGTCAAGCACATAATTGAAAAATGATTAAGTAAACACTTTAGAAGAGGAAAAAAAAAAAAAAAACATTCGTTGTGTTTGTCAATGGCACTTGAAATCTTATCCCAGGTGAATACAGCAACCCCAGCTGATGCAGGCGAGAGCAAAGAATATCATGGAGGAACCAACAACAGAGAATACATCTTGGATGACGATGAATGTCCACTTGCTATATTGATGAACCATCCAGCATCGAGGGGTGAGTGCAAATAAATTTTTTGTCCAGTAGTTTCCTTTGTGTGAGGATGTGATTAAAATTTTGGAGTATACCTTTTATTGTGAACTTTATTCCAAGTACAGTTTCCAGTACCATCGAGGACGCTACAGTTACTGATTTTTAGTTTCTGTTACGAAGCTGGAGAGCAATGCATGAGGGCTTCAGTGACTAACGTTGCGGAATATTGTCGACAGATCTTTCACAATCAGGTCAAGGGTAAAGGCTGTTAGTGACACAAACTTAGTGTCCATTCGCTTATGGACAAGACAGGAACTGAAATTAAGAGTATCAAAGAAAACCATAAGTCCGTAACTCCGATTTCAAATGTTATTTTACAAACAACAGCCAAGGAGCATTGTCCCAATTTAATCCTCATTCCGCTGAAAAGATTAGTGAAATAAGTATTAGTGTTACTGGTGTTGAGAAAGTGCTGAAATAGTTAAAGGTGAACAAAGCTCAATGTTCAATAAAATCCCTGTCCAATTCCATACTGAATGGCTAAGTTAGCTCCTCTGTTAACAAGAACCTATTGTAGATCCTCCTAACAGAAAACTGTGCCCTGTACTGGAAGAAAGCACAGATCACAGCTCTCCACAGGAATTGTAACAGAGATGATCCGCAAAACTACCGTCCAATATCCTCCAAATATATTTGTTGTAGAATCTTAGAACATATTCTGAGTTAAAACATGAGGTACCTCAAACTGAACAACTTCCTCCATGCTAGCCAGCCAAAGATTACAAAGTTTAATTCTTAAATTCGTTGCATATTTTTCTATTTCAGTGGTATAGTAATGTGTTTTAGAAATGGTCATGTGTATGTTCGTGCAGTCATCATTTGTTTACTTATGTTGGATGGACAGTAACTGTTATCACAGCCAGTCAGTCATCAGCATTCATGAGTGAACACCAGGAAGCTAGCAATAGCATATTTAGTTTCTTTGTTTGTGTACCCAGTTTAATTCTTAAATACTTTGCATTATTTTGTGAGCTTGTGAAGATTAATTCTTTAATTCATTGTATGTTCTTGTATCTGAGACGTATAGTAAAGCGTTTTAGTAACTGTCATATGTACATTCATGCAGTCGTGGTTTGTTTGTTTGTATTTGGACAGCCAGTAACCATTGTCCATAGCTCAGTCAGCTGTCAGCCTCCAGTGGTGAAGCACCAGGAGAATAGCAAGACATTTTTTGTTTATTTTTTGTAGTTTGATCGTCAGATTGCTAATTGTGGAGTGGATAAGATGTGTGCATGCTATGTGTGGATACAGGGGGAGCTGGGCACAGTTCAGGATATGGCCATGGCCACCCATCAGCAGGGTTGCTACCTCGTGGCATAGCACCAGTGGAGAAACTGGTGTCACTCAGGACACATCAGGTGTCGCCTGTTTCGACCACAGTTTCTGCTGTCGAGGCATCTTCCAACATATCTGGTCAGGGACCCGTACTCACTGCAGTGCGAGTGGCGGCTTGTTATATGGTCACTTCACTTGAGACAGAGTGTCGTGGAGGCTGACCGTCTGGCCTCGCCCAGTCACCCTGTGAGTAGACCCTGTGGCTGATCGTTCAGCAATGTCTGAGCAGGAACATGGGGAGAGGGGTTTACTAGTTAGTTAGTTAGTTAGTTATATTACTTGTTCCATGGATCATGAACACGATTCTTTCGTAATGATGTGGAACATGTCAAAGTACAAAAGATTCATTTATCCCAAATAATCTTTGTTAGTCTTATATACGGTACAATTGTTAATACTTACTGTATTTCTTTAGCCTATGTCTAAAATTTCATCTATGGAGTAGAAGGAGTTGTCATTCAGGAATTCCCTTAACTTACTTTTGAATGCCGATTGGTTGTCTGTCTGAGTTTTGATATTGTTTGGCAAGTGACCAAAAATCTTTGTGGCATTATAATTCACCCCCTTTTGTGCCAATGTCAAATTCAATGAACGGTAGTGAAGGTCACCCTGTCTCCTAGTATTGTAGCTGTGGACTGTGCTATTAATTCTGAAGTGATCTGGGTTACTAACAACAAATTTCATTAGGCTGTATATATATTGTGAAGCTACTGGCAATATCCCTAATTCTTTAAATAATTGTCTACAAGATGATCTTGGATGAGCCCCAGACATTATTCTGATAACATTCTGATAATTATCGGTTGCTTATGGGTCCGCTTAAGGAAACAGTGTCTGGTGCAGGAAAGAATTCCAGTGTGCACCTGGAGATGAAGAGGAGGCCTTGTCTGTGGCTATCAAGTGTATAGGGTTCAGTAAAGAGTTGTTAAAGTAAAGTCTACAATTGGTATCGTGGAAAGACCCAAATTGTGTGATATTAGTTGAAGATTATGTTAACCTATTAAGTACAGACTGTAATATGTATGGATTCACTGCAGGCAGTACACACAGACAATCTTGTGAAGTACTTCTGAACCCATTTTTCAAAAACTGACTGTAGCAAGTTAGACAACCCACACGCAATAGAAATATTTTAAACCTGTTGTGGCAAACTGGTCTGATCTTATCAACAGCGTCAATATAAAAACAAGGATTAGTGATCACAGTATCATCCGTCAGTGATTACGGGTGAAGGAGGACAGGGGAGTGTTTAGGATAGTAAAAGCAGATATGCATAGTTTAACTATTTATTAATTGTGCTCTGGAGATGTATGTACCAAGCAAGTGGGTTAAGGATGGATAGGACTCTCAGTATCTTAATAATAAAATTCAGAAAATGCTGAGGAAATGTAGATTGTTACACTCTCATTTTAAAAAAGACCATGCAAATGTTGATAGGCAAAAGTTAGTTGAAATTTGTGTGTCCATAAGAAGAGTGATGGATGAAGCATACAGCAACTTCAACCATCATACCTTAGCAAAAGATCTTGCCAAGATCCCGAGAAAATTCTGGTTACACAGAAAATAACTAAGCCGGTTGTAGGCTTCTATCCAGTCACTTCTCAACCAGTCTGATTTGACAATGAAAGAAAGCAAAAGGAAAGCTGAAGTTTTAAATTTCATGTTTAAGAAATCATTCATGCAAAAGGATCATACAGACAGACAGTAGTTTGACTGCTGTACAGCTTCCTGCACAGACAACATAGACTCCTTTTATAAGAAAGGAATAAGAACTGACTGGCATAATTACAGACCAGTATCATTAACATCAGTTAGTTGCAGAATTCTTGAGTTCAAATATAGTAAATTTTCTTGAGACAGATAAGCTTCTGTCCACAAATTGGCACTGACTTAGAAACCATCGCTCATGTGAAACTCAGCTTGCCCTTTTCTGACACAATATCCTAAAAAACCATGGATGGAGGTCAACAGGTAGATTTCATAATCCTACATTTCTGGAAAGCATTTGACACGGTGTCGAACTGCAGATTATTGATGAAGATTTGAGCATATGCTGTAGGTTGCCAGGTATGTGAGTAGTTCGAACACTTCTTAAGTAATAGGAGCTAGTACGTGGTTCTGTGGTCCTCGAAGACAAGGGCAATGTCAGGAATGCTCCAGGCAAGTGTGCTATGACCACTTTTATTCTCTCTCTCTCTCTCTCTCTCTCATATATATATATATATAGACAGGGTGACCAGCGATTTACAGCTGTTTGCTATTGGTTTTGTGGTGTACAGGAGGGTGACATCATTGGGTGGCTCTAATAAGATACATGATGACAAGGAAATGGCTAGTAGCAGTATAGGTGGTCAGTGCTATGCACTGTATGGTGGTCTACAGAATACATAAGTAGATGTATAACCAGCGTGTATAAAGTACATCATTTGAAACCCAACGCTCACTACTGTCACATGACATGCTGAAAGCTGGCTCTGCCATTGTGGTATATCGTGATTTCTGAAACGTATTTGCCTCAGTAAGGCAACTATGCTACTTATCAACTATACGATTGCATGGAGTATCAGATGAAATTGACGACAGGATTGAGGATTTCTTGGGAGGGAGGATGCAGCATCGTATCTTCAAGGCAGAGCCATTGTCAGCTGTAGAAGTAAGTTTTTGTGTACCCCAGGAAGTATGTTGCGTCCCTTGCTGTTCATATTGTATATTAGCGACCTTGTGGATAATGTTACTAGTGACCACCAGACGTTTTTGCAGTTTCCAAAAATGTTGAAACACATATTTCATTATTTCTGACCGAGAAACCAAATGCCAATTTTCATAGCTCTACCTTCAAAATTTCCTTAATAGCGACCTTTATTTCTCTCCCCCTTTTTTTTATTTATTTTAAAATCTCATGTTTCACCCACTTCTTAAACGTCGCCTACAGTATAAGATCAACACCCTCTACAAATTTCAAGTTTCTTTCCGTACTGACTTGAGGTGGGCTAGGATGACGCAGTCAGTGAATGAATTAGTTAGTCGGGGCATTGCCTTTTGTGTATTGAGAAATTAATACATGCGAAAGGCTACCATAGCGGAAGTCAGTACTAACTTGTTCCTTCCTAATATCTCCAAGAGATGGCATCCTAATCGCATCGGTGCACAGCACCTCTCGCGGCCGAAGCGGTGAATTAATTCTGCGGCTGCTCCTTGAATCACAACCACGAGTAACGTTTCTTTGAAGACTTCCGGAAATTGTGAGTGGTTCCAAGGATGCCGATGTACTTCGAGAACTTAATGCACTTAAACCTAGATGTCTTCAGTATATTTTTTGCGCTTATCTGTTAATTTTGGAATTTACGCATTTTTGTAGTTGAAGAAAACGTTTAAACAATGACATACCTGCTTCATATAACGGAAGAAGTGGAAATGAAGGCTTTTTTAAAAGTGTAATAGCTTTAATGTAGTAGTTTTTCGGTGTTAGGATGAACTCGGCGATATTTAATGGCTTTAGTGTATCCCAATGGACATGTAAGCATGAGTAATGAAGAATTGAAATGATCATTGACAACATGTTTTGCTCTCTACTGTATATGTGTGGTGTCTTTTGTTGGACATGTCCTACAGAACAGACTCTACTGCTTTTGATAATACAGCGGCTGTAAATATCAATATTTCGAGCAAATGAGATAAACAGACAGTGCTCACTACGGATGCAGTATGCGATAACTTGAGGATTTGGATCGGGCGTGAAGCATGTTCGGATAGCCAAAGCGAAAATGCGACCGCTCGCCTGAAACGGGAAATCAAGAGTACGAGTCCCGGTCCGGCACAAATTTGCAGCTTTCGCTACTGAGTTATGCCCAGTGGCGGCTCGTCAGCATACATTGTTGTGACTGAAATCGGTACCTTCCTCGAAATATTGATATATCTATGCGCTTCCATCCATGATAATCGATGTTGACAGTTTCACTATATTGACAGGTACAACTACTGCCTTGAGAAGAAGTCAAGAGTAGCTGCGTAATGGAGCTCGTAAACATAACCAGCACATAATAGACTGGCGAATGGCGGTGTTGATGTGATGGGGGGAGGGGGAGAGTGGGGGCAAAGAGGGAGGGAGAGAGCGTAATTGCTTTAGAACCTCACCACTCTGGTCCTATCAAAGGTAACCACAACATAGGCCATGGTTCCTTTGATGCGAGTAGCGGTTCGCTGATGCAATGTAGCCTGTGCATACGGGAATACCGCCGGCCGTAATATGCGAGTGCATCGCTCTCCGTTCTAGCGCATCTGATGTACGCTCTAAAGTCACCGAAAAAGTATCAGAATCACAGATTGAAATCTGCCGATGAAGCTGTGGGCACCGTCATCAGCTCCGTGGTACCTGAACCGACATTGGGATGCTCTGTGTATCAAGACTTCGCGTGTGACCTAATTTTAAACATTCGTCTGACGAGGCACAATAAACCAAACATATTTGGATCATGATGTCTATGTACTGTGCTTTCAGTGCCTAGACTAATCGAAGACCTACAAATTCACCGACTTGAATGATTTTCTACATCTACACGTATATGACTACTCTGCATTTCACAATAAAATGGCTGGCTTTTACACTGTTTCTCAACCGTCGAATAGCAACAGGGAAAAACGAACACTTGAATCTCTGCGAGCTCTGATTTCTCATATTTTATTACAATGATCATTGCTCCCTATATAGATGGGTGCCAATAAAATATTTTCGTGTTTTGAGCAAAAGTTGGAGACTGACATTTCGTGAAAAGATCTCATCGCAAACGAAAAACGCCTTAGTTTCATTATTTCGACTACAAGTCACGTATCATATCGGTGACACACTTTCCACTATTTCGCGATAATACAAGACGAGCTGAACGAACTGAGCTCCTTCGAAATTTTTCTATGTCTTCTGTGAATCGTAACCGGTAATGATCCCATACCACACAACAATACTCCATAAGAGGACTGTCTGGTGCAGTGTACGCACTCTCTTTAGTGTGTGTGTGTGTGTGTGTGTGTGTGTGTGTGTTTTCATCTTGTAAGTGTTCCGCGAATAAAACGTAGTCTTTGGTTCGCTTAACCCACAAAAATGTCTATGTGATCGCCCAAATTTAAGTTGTTATTATCCCTAAGTATTTGGTCGAACTCACAGGTTTGTGAGATTTATCATGTAATCACTTGCGAGTGGAAGAGCGGCAAAGAGTAACACATAATTTCGACATAGCTCGGGAAGAGATATTTCAGTCCCGAAATGTACTGAATCTTTTGATTACGTGAGGCATGTAAAGCGTTCATTACTCTTTCTGCTTTCCAGGCATTTAAAATCTTTAAATGTGCACAGTAACTCGTCAGGATTTGGGCTCGCTAAATGCTCTCGGATAGGCACTTACCGAGTGAACTAATTAATCGAGAAGAGTTTTTTGTCGACTTGGCCCTTGTGAGGAATAGAAACTGCTAACATGCGAAATTGACCCACCAAGCGAGATCACAAAGTGATCCGGTATCAACACTTAATGAGGAGGGAGACGAGATTCTATACCTCGTTCAGCTATCCTATGGCTTCCTTAAATTATTTACGGCTATTAATCGAATAATTCCTCCTATTAGGCGCTGACCGAATCTCCATGTTTTTATTCTTTTTTACAAAGCGAGAGATTTTTCCTATTAAGAACTTAGATGTCGATGAGATTTTACAAAATTCTCATATTCCCTCCTACATAGTAGAGTGAAAGTACTACTCACTGAAAATAGCGTGCACATTTTATTTCTTCATTGTCGGACGAGCATCGGACACACAATATGCCCATCATCACCGGCATTGTGATTACATCGTCGCGTGTAAATGACTTAACAGTGCTCCACGTAATGGAGATCTCCGTTTATTTTATAACAAACAAATTTATCGGCATGTGGTGGTGCGCAAGGACACCTATTTAGGAATTACTCGTGAATTTATTTATCAGTTTATTGAAGTAGCTATAGGGTCTTTAAACTGTTTCATTTATTTATTTTGGCGCTGGAAAGCTATTGGAACGAGGATCACAACACCGTAGCATTTGTTGCTTGATTTGACGTGAAACACTTCTCTTGGATAACGCCAGAGTGGTGTGTCATTTCTGAATCCCAAAGCTGCCTGTTCAAAGTTATTTTCGCGCCGTTATGCTGAACTTAACGCTGCGAGGGAGTCGAAACGGCGTACTAGCAGGTTGCACCTTCACATTTACAACAGTCCCACCAGTTTTGGTGAGATACGCCACTTCATTGTTATGCAACTGTACAATTGTCTAGAACAACGTGGTGCGGCAAAGCAGGAGCGGGTCTGGGGATCAGTTCGGTGCTGAAGGTCGCAGTTCGTTACTCCCCCCCCCCCCCCCCTGTATAATTTGTTTAATAATTACTCCCTAGACATAGCAATTGAATAAAGATGTATTTTTGAAGCATCTGTGTGACGCAAGAACTGTAACAGCAACAAACTTTCGCAACTCTAATTCATAACTTATACGGAATACTCGTTAAGTGGAAGTGTGTGTCACCGTTATCACTATTTCATTTAGTTCTGAATTGTGAACTGAGGTCTGCATACTACGGCCATCTAAGCATGTAAATTGGGATTTTTTTTCACGTTTTCGGATTTTTATCGCACTATAAAATGTTAAAATTTTTACGTGCATTACTTGAAGATCTAATAAAATTGGTAATTCTTTTATATAGAAGGCTGTGGATTGCTGTGTCATAAAGGTTAACTTACGTGTTTGTATATGTAGCACTGTCAAAAAAATATCTTATCGTTTCATAGTATTAAAAAAAAGTATTGTATGTCGAAGTGCTAACGTTTTTCTGAGGAAAAGTGGTAAATCTCTCAAGAAGTAAAGTATGACGCCAAAACGAAATGTTTTTAAGATACGTGTGTTTCATGGTAATAGATTTTCGAATAAAGGGCAACATTGTGTTCACTCTTCAGTATCTAGAGAAACACCCACTAGTTCTTCGAAGATTAAAATAAAATGTTGTGATACATGGTTTTCTCAAAACTAAAATGATGCAAATGGTAGGTTAGGTTATATTCTGATAGCTTTACACATCCTAACAAGGGTATTAGGTGAATGTGTGTGTTGAAAAATATGTGTAGGGCCAGTTAGTTCAGATGAAGACAGTGAGGTATCAAATGGACTAGCCAGGAAACTTATCACCAGTCGTGCCAGTTGTAAATATACTCATTCAGTTGGAATTCTGATAAATGTAAAGATAATTATTTTGTAGAAAATGTTGGGTGGTTCTGTGGATTGAGAGCTATTGGCAAAGGACACATTGTAGCAGAAACAATGCGTGCCATGATGAATATGCCACGCCCACCTTGTAAACTCGACAAGTCTGCAGGATTTATTGGAGCTGCTGCGGAATCTGTTGCATGTGAGTCAATGAAGGGTGCTGCAAACGAAGATGTTGAAATAAATGATGGTATGACTGGCATACCAGTAGCTTTTGATGGCACTTGGCAGAAGTGCGACTACGGTTCTAAGAATTCTGTTGCTAGGGTGACCAGTGTGGATACTGGAAAGGTAATAAATTTCCAGATTTTAATTAAACATTATTCTACATGAAAATCAGGGAATGAAGAAGGGCATAGCTGTGACAGAAAATTATGAAGGAACAAGTGGTGGCATGGCCTCTGCAGCTATTGAAATTTTTAGTTGATCTGTGAATGAAAGTGGAGTGTATTACACTAAATTTTTAGATGATGGAGATTCAAAAGCATATAATAGTGTAGTAGCCTCTCAGTCTTATGGTGAAAATATCACAAAACTGGAATGTGTTGGTCATGTCCAGAAGAGGATGGGCACCAGGTTGAGGAAGTTGAAACAAAATTTGAGAGACAAGAAACTTTCTGATGGTAAAACCATAAGAGGCCGGTTGACAGATAAAATGATTGATGAACTACAGCAGTATTAGGGAATGGACATTAGAAATAATACTGAGGATTTGTTGAAAATGAAGCAGGCTGTTTGGGCTACCTTCTTCCACAGACTGTGAACAGATGAAAACCAGTACACCACCTTTGCCCTCCTGGACCCGATTCATGGTGCAATTACCGCAGTGCCCAGTACTCAAACAGTTCATACAGCCATAAACATTCCAGCCCAGTAGCACTCATGGATATCATAAAATCTATTTACAGAGACGTGGCAAGTCTTGAATTACTGAAGAAGTGTCTGCATGGTCAGACAAAATCCGAATGAGTCATTCATCATTCAATAATCTTATATGGACTCGCTTACCAAAAAATGTTTTTGTTGCAATGAAGACACTAAAGTGGGGGAGGGGGGGGGGGGGTCAGTGATGCTGTTATTGCTTTTAATGATGGCAACATTGGTACAGTGAAAGTGCTATGGCATATGGGGATTAATCCTGGAGCAAACTGCGTCAGGGAACTTGAACAGATGGACAAGGTTGGCATTGATAAAGTAGAGTCTGCAGCGCATTTGGTCACTAAGGAGTCCAGAAAGAAGAAAAAACTTGGAAAAAGATCAAGAGGATGATATACAGTTTGGTTGCTGGTGCTTGTGAGCGATTAAAAATCCTGTTGCATTTTCCCCTAAATCTCAGAAACCACTTCGAGCTAAAGGATATTTAAAACTGACGCTACATGAAGGAATGTTAAAATTCAGAATTTTGATCCAGTAAATTTTGTGAATAAAATCGTTTATTAAAAACGAACTTACTTTATGTATATTTTATCAGATTTCATACCTTCTGACAGATTTTCAGGGAGTAATAACATACTGAGCTAAAAGAAGAGCATACTGTTTTATATAATTAAAATTATTTAGGATAACGTACAGAGAAGTACACAAAATTTTAACCGTGTAATTAAAAATTTGTATTTCCGAAAGCAGTGGCTGAAATGCAATTATATTAGTTCAGTAGTCTCAGAACATACAGTTTAATGTTCTGTGAAAGTTTCATGCCAATGGCTACAGTGGTACCTGAAATACAGGGAGGCCAAGTCACTAAATTTAAGATTATTGACATAGGGCGTTCCAACTCCCCTTAACGTGAAGTATTCAATACATTGACTAATTTTTAAAGTAATTAGACGCTGTATGTGGAAGGTTTGGAGATTTTGCTGATTATCCACTGACCTAAATGGACCTGCATATTAAATCGTTAAACTCTAATTGCGTTATTTAGTTGTTACAGTTTTCTTAGTTTTTCGGCATTTTGGAAAGTGGTAAATGTTTTCCACTCGGCGTCTTACTCGTATATGTGCGGACGTTGTAGGTGTCTCATGTTTGTCACCGATATTTTTCGTCGGCGTTGTGGTCTTTGCGTAAGCGCGCTGGCTGGGAAGCGACGCCCGCATGCAGACTCCGAGATGCGAAGCCTCTTCGCCACTCAGCGCCTCCCTGGAGATTCGGTGACCCACTTCTGAGACAGCCTTCCATCTGCGCCTTTCAATTACGTGTCCCCTATATCTTTATACGCAGGCGGTTTCGTTTTAGCGCCGGGGGCGACATTGCGCGCCTTGCATTCTCTTTTATTCCTCTTTCCTCCCCCGCATTCCGCCCTCTTTTTTTTTTTAGTGTCAGTGGGTCGTCTCGCGTTTAAGGCTGGTGGCGGCGCAGCCTCTCTCGAGTTGTCGTAAAAATAGCCGGCGGCGCTCTTCAAGGGAGGATCTCCAGGCGGCTCTCTCGCGGTCTCGCTTCGCCGCCACTTCCTGCAGAATATGATAGCTGTGGCGCTGCACCATGCCCACCCGTTGGCCTGTCCTAGTTTCAGGCACACCGTTTTGAGTAAAAGTTGGCAGCACTAAACCCTACTAGGCGAACTGTAGTACGAACCGAGCGCAGTGTGTCGGAGGTATACTACCCAGCGCAAAAGAAACTACACTTCTCGGCTAATTTGTAGGACTATTGGGTTGGTGTGTAAGTTCGTAGCCTTTCTCTGTTAGCTCAGTAAACACAGCAGGTACTAATAAAAGAGACTTGACTCATCAATAATATAGTCTTCTTCACTCTTTACCTGTATTCACCTGACCAGAAGTCTTGTTCCTCCTGCCACTGAACTTCATTAATTCCCACTCTATCTAACTTTAACCTATCCATTTCCCTTTTTAAATTTTCTAACCTACTTGCCCGATTAAGGAATCTGACATTCCACGCTCCGATCCGTAGAACGCCAGTTTTCTTTCTCCTGATAACAACGTCCTCCTGAGTAGTCGGAGAGGTTTAAGGTAGTAAAGGAGTATTGCTGTTTAGGGAGCAAAATAACTGATGGTGGTCGAGGTAGAGAGTATATAAAATGTAGACTGGCAATGGCAAGGACAGCGTTTCTGAAGAAGAGAAATTTGTTAACATCGAGCATAGATTTAAATGTCTGGAAGCCGTTTTTGAAAGTATTTGCATGCAGTGTAGCCATGTATGGAAGTGAAACGTGGGCAATAAATAGTTTAGACAAGAAGAGAGCAGAAGCTTTCGAAATGTGGTGCTACAGAAGAATGCTGTAGATTAGATGGGTAGATCACATAACTAATGAGGAGGTATTGACCAGAATTGGAGAGAAGAGAGGTTTGTGGCACAACTTGACTAGAAGAAGGGATCGGTAGCTAGGGCATATTCTGAGGCATCAAGCCATCACCAATTTAGTATTGGAGGGCAGCGTGGAGGGTAAAAATCGCAGAGGGAGACCAAGAGATGAATACACTAAGCAGATTCAGAAGGATGTAGGTTGCAGTAGGTACTGGGAGATGATGAAGCTTGCACAGGATAGAGTAGCATGGAGAGCTGCATCAAACCAGTCTCCGGACTGAAGACCACAATAACAACAACACTCTTTACAGCTTTCTACCAAGAGTTGCGATAACTTTCCGATTCCACAACTGGAAAAATCATTCGTTTTTGAGGCGAAGAACTCCTCGAGTCGTGTTCGTAGCGCATTTTTCACCCGGAAATGATTCTTGGAGGTATTTCAATGGAGAGCGGAAAAAAATGAAAATCTGAGAGCGCGAGATCGAGATGGGGCAGTCGATGAACGAAAACTTTACACGTGGTCGGATGAATCACGTTGATTGTTACACAAAATATATGGTTGTTTTTGGATATGCCGTAATCGAGGCGAAAGGCTTCACTAAATATGTAGCGCGCTTTGGACACAGGCTGGTTGGGCGGTATAATGCTACGGGGGATGTTCAGCTGTGTTTGCATGCGACCTGCAGTAGTGATCGGAGCCATTATGGCAGCTGTGGAGTACATTAACTTTACTGCGTACCACCTACAGCCCTTCGTTCTTCACGTCTTCTCGAACGGTGATGGTATTTCCAGCAGGATAAAAGTCCGTGTCACAAAATCATCATCGCATTGAAGAACTTGATAACGAACCAACCTTTATATCTTGGCCACCAAATTCGCCTTGTCTGACCCAGATGGAACACGTCTGAGACTCTATCTTGGCATGAGCTCCACGCCTCTAGACCTCCAGCCTGAAATGTTGGGAATTGCGTGATCTCTACGGGTGCCACGTACCTCAGAAAACTCACCATGGGCCTGTCGAATCCATGCTGAGGAGAACCGCTCCTGTATTAGGTTTCAGATGTGAACCAACACGATCACAATGTTTTGGTTCCTCAACGTACGTAATCGACCAGATTAGTCCCAATGGCCATTTATAAAGAAATGCGTTGTGTGTCGCGAAGAGCCTTACTCACAAAATTCCGAGAGCTCACGTTGCGAAAATGACCCAAGAAACACGCTGCTGCCTCTGACATACATTTTTAGTAATGACCACTACCTTAAAATTACAAAAATAGGTACTCGTACAGGGAAGTACCGACATTTCCTCCCACATGTCGTCCGTGAACGTAGTAGTAAGGACGCAACGGGAAAAGGGGCAGGGGTGTGTACAATTAACAGTGAACTGGAGTGGGCGGGGCGATTCATGTTGGTTTCGCGACGAATGAAAAAACAGTTTTGAGATATCGCAACACATGGCTCTGCGTACACTTATTACTAGTCAGTATTCATTACCTTTTAGAGGTTCCTTCCGACCGGTACTGAATTTCCGTCTGTGTGTTTGGCGAGATAGAATGCGGGCTCGGCGTGCGAAAATTTTGGTGACTTGCTGAGTTCTGGTGTACTGATGCCTCCGCTCCTCTTGAAAACTCCGTCTTCAAGGTTTATACACAGCAAGCGAGATTGTTGCCGCAGTTTCGTGTACTTACCAAATATCTTCCAATAGTGATGATGTATAAAGTAGCATGCATTTGAATCCAACCAAACTAATAACCATCGTGCCGTCATTTTTCCGTGGATGCGGAGGAGCGTTCGACAGTGATTGAAAGTTCGAAACAGGCCTGCACTAAGTATCAATAAACATTAATTTTGACAAAAAAACTTGCTGCACGGATGGAATCATTATTTCAAAGTTCTATAAATTCGGAGTGAGTGTGGATACTCAGTGTCGTGAGGACAACTGAAGACGTATGCCATTAATAGCTCTAGCTAATAATAACTGTGGCGCTATTAATCGTGGGGGGTCCGGAATGGTAACGACCCTCCAATACAGGCGATCGCCTGTGCTTTAAGATGACGACGAAGCATGATCACCTGAACCTGACCTGTTAAGTTTATCAACACTCCATCGGGAGTGTAGCAATTTCACACCTTGAAGAAACTTACTTAGTGAGCGCTCCGAGAAATGTGGTGAGCATAAAACACAAGAGAGAAATATCTCAGTGATGAAGGCGCTGGACTTCCTTTCGGGTGCAGATGTATTCAGATCACTCAGATCACTTCCATTCGGGAGCAGATGTAATCACAGCCGGAGGACGTGGGTAAAAATACGGAAACAATAAAAGTATGGAAACATCAAAAACACATTAGCGTGCCTAAAGCGCTATAGGAGAATTCAAAACAGCTTCCAGTTGTCTCGAAATAAATAAGTACTGGCTCTGTATGGTTTTCAAGGGTGTCATCATTATCCTTGCAAAATGGAAATTACGTTAAGTTCAAGTAATGATATGGTTGGTGGATAACGATCACACACCCTCCTCTCCAAACTAGGCCGCAAAGTGTTAGTTAATCTTGAGATCTGGTGACTGTGGCAGCCAGGGGGGATGCGACAATTCATCCCCGTGCTCAGAAAACCAGTCCTGGAAGATGCGGGCTCTGTGACTAGGGGTCCTCGTGTCTTGAAACACAGCTTCACTATTGGGAAACAAACATTGTACCATGGGATGGACCGGGTCAGCCAACCGGGTTAAATAATTTTTGGCAATAATGCAGCCTAGCAGAGTACTCTTGGGGCTAACGGAATACTTCGATAAAACTGCCCAAATCATAACTGAACCCCGCCGTGTTTCACTCTTCGGACTTAAATTGGACCAGAAATTGGACACATGTGGCACAACACTCATTCGAATAAACGACTTTCTTCCAGTGTCCCATGGTCCGGGTTTTATGCCTTCGCCACCACGTTTTTCTGTTAGGGGCTTTTGCATCACTGACGAGTGGTTTTGAAATTCCAGCTCGCCCTTGATTTCCATGCTTGTGGCACTCCTTTCCTGTTGTGGTTTTGACAGGGTTCACGAGTACGACTTTGAGTTCTGCAGTGGCTTTTACATCTGTCGTCTTCAGTGATCGTCCGTAACGATCACTCGACACATACTTCCATCCGCGTTGTGACTTAGCGGACAGTGATTTTTCGTTTTCCCTGTTTGCGGTATAAATCTTGGATGCAATGTCTCGTGAAACACCATATACTTCGGCTACGTTGGTTTTTAAAGGACTACCAACAATTTGTCGTCGTTCTAATTCTATAAGCTCCGACATAATGCACTCATTACCATGCAGAACACTGTAATGACCACGAGTGGCCATTGCGACTTTTTGTGGACATTGCGCAAGTGCCGTTCGTGGCCCAAGTGCAGGCTTGGCTAACATGTACATTTATCTTCTAGCACGCATTCCTCTCAATGTAATTAAACGGTGATCTAACTTTCTTTCGTTAATGCGTTACGCGTTATAAAATCATTTAGACAAGATATCTGCATAGTGCGAAAAGCGTCAGTTGAACAATAAGAAAGTGAATTCCTCCACATGAATACTAAAAAGGTTCCGTTGAAATTCGGTTCACGATCTCTTACGAATTTAAAGGTTGTCGATTCAGCCAAATACTTAGGGATCACAATTAAAAAACTTGCACTGGAACCACTGCATGGGAAATGTGGAGGAATCGAATGGAGACTGTGTTTTATTAGGAGGTCACTTAGAAGGCGTAACAACTCTTCAGTAGAGATTGCCTACAGAAAACCTGTCTGTCCTTTTCAGAAGTATTGCTGCCCTGTATGGAATCCACACCAGATAGGACTGACAGGGGACATCGAGAAAGTTCAGAGAAGGGCAGCTCCTTTTTTATCATAACATACGATTGAGAATGTCACTGATACTATAAGCGAGTTAGGGGTAGCAGTCTTTAAAACATAGTTGTTCTTCGTTGCGACGAGATTCTCTAAATTACAGTCATTAACTTTCTCCTCAGAATACAAAAATTTGTTGACTTCCACTTACACAGACCATCGTAATAAAATAAGAGAGATCAGAGCTAGCACGGATGTACGTATGTATTTATTTTTCCCACGTGCTGTTGGAGGTTGGAACAGTAGCGAAATAAATTGAAAGTGGTTCTGTGCTCCCTCTGCCAGACACTTTACGTGTTAACTGCATAGTATTCATGCGGATTTGTCAGTCTCAGTTGATGCGGCTGGTGCGGCTGCCATGCGGAGGTACCGAGTTCGATTTCCAGTATCACCAGGTATTTCTTTATGGTGGGAGGTCTGATACGGGGTGCACCAGCCTCATGAGGCCAACCAAGAAGGTACTCGACCGATCAGCAGCGGTTCCGAGGTCAAGAAACCCGATAGCGACCGACAGAGCGGTGTGCAGACTACGTGCCCTTCTATGCCACATTCAGCGACGCCATTGGCAGAGGTTGACACGGCGGTCGGTCGGGACCGATTGGCCTGTTGAGGGCTAGGATCTGACACACTACCTTTCACCAAGTGCGTGCAGAAGTGAAAATGCTGAATAGCCTGAACTGGCAGACTGATCAAGATTGACGGCCGTTATCTCTTGGGAGCCCATTTGCAAAGCTGCGAGAATCAGTATTGAAGGAAGAATGTGGAGCTGCCATAGGGACTGCGAAGACAAGCTCAGACTAATACAGTGCGTAGAGACGCATTGAAGAGTGCTTCCCCGTGATCTGTGCGCGATTATAAGTGGAACAACTCTTAAATATGGTACGATGCTAACTGACCACCTCACTGTGCTTTGCGGAGCACGTGTGTAGATTCAAATTACAGACGTTACGAGTAAAGTAACGGTACATGGTGAGATCGGTATCTAGCTGTTGATAACAGTGTGAAATCTTATAGCTTAGAGCTGTAGAAACGCGACCTCAGTTCTGCGGCAAAATGAAGTTGTCTTCGACTGGCGTAGGTTTTACTGCGGCTGTGTCAGTGGTTTAAGAGCGGCGGTTACGAAGCAATAACTGTAAAGCCCCTTCGGCCAGCCCTAAAGTAAATGGATTGACAGTAAAGCGGAGGTGCCGCCCCCACCACTCGGTCTCCCAGTGGATAATACGGTCGATCTACCTCCCCCGCAGTCGCCGTCTCGTTCCTCCCCAAGCCTTCAGAGGTTATAATGAAGACACCACGAGTTTTCCGCCGCCTCAAATCTCATTAGAAGGCCGACGACCGAGCTATCTGCAGCATTGACCTGTAGACATCATGCATTACGACCGCAGTAATGGAGTGTAATTCGGCAGGCTTAATAGAATTACTGCACCGAATACACGACACTCGGCGAAATGCTACAGTATGTAGCTAGAAGATTCTGTTAAAAACGAATGAGCAAGCCTATCAGCGAATATTGTGTCACTGTAGTTCATACTTTTGGGCAGTAATAGAGCGGTTTATGTATCCAGTTGCTTCACCGAGGAAAATGCTTAATGTTTCTTTCCTTTAATTTGTTTACTAGTCATCTGTACTTACTGTTTTCCAATTTAAATCTTATCGATTTCGAAGCCGTAAGGCTCTATCTTCAAACACAATCCACATCGTTTGTCATCTATCAGACAACCCGAGCGAAGTGGACTAGTGTTCGGGACCGGGGTGTTCCAAATCCCTGTACCTTCATTCTGATTTTAAGTTTGTCGTGATTTTTCTCATTATATTATCTAGAGAACGGACATTTGCGGCTGAGTGCAGAACGACCCTCCTGCCGCCAATGTATATTTCGCTTAAGGATCGCGAAGGCAAGCTAAGAGAAATTAGGGCTCGCACAGAGGCATATAAACTGTTGTTTTCTCCTCGCACGTACAAGGTACCATCCGCCATGCACCATATGGTGGCTTGCGGTGTATATTTAAATATAAATATAGACTCGCTTGTGGCAAATGCTGAGATGGTTACTTCGAAAGGGCAGTGCCAATTTCCTTCTCTTTGCTCGTTCACTAATGACCGTGTTGCCGACGGGAAGGTTTTTTCCCATACAGTGTGATGAAAGAGCTCATCCATTCATTTATGGACACGTAGAACTACACCGCAGCTGTAATTGCGTAATGACACGAGCAATGTGCCCAGTGAGGAAACCGAACTGAATGGAACGATGTTCAACGTATTTTTCGACATCGAAATAAGCAACGTATCATCATTATTGACCTGTTTTGAGTATTCGAAGTGATATACTGAAGTAATAGTGTTGTCGAGCTGCGCAAGGAATCCGACCTCCTCTTTTGTTTAATTGTTTCTGGTTGATTATACGTTTTAGAAATGTTATATTTCAATCAGTGACTCTTGGAAATACACATGTTTCATTTTATTTCGGCACTGACATTTTGAAGTGTGTTCGAACATGTTTGATGGATGATCCATTTTCTCCCGATTGGAGTTCATTGAGAACAAATGAAACCTTTGAAGTTCCTCCATGACAATATAATTGTAAGCGACGGCAGAGCATCAGAAGAATCATGTGGAGCGAAAAGTCTCAACAGAACTAAAACGAGGTTAGAGACAGTACAAGTAGTGGATTATGTTTGTTATTTGAGCAGCAAAATAACTGAGGATGGCTCAAATAGAGAGGAGATAATACAGAGGGGTCCAAAAAATGTATCCACTGTTTAAAAGTACATAACTTGCAAACAAATTGACGGAGTTGTCTAATTTTTGGTGAAAGTCCAGCCTAAAGGCCAACTTAAAGATATCACTGTAGGTGTTCGTAATGGTCACCATTAACATCCACACACAAACGATGTCGCCGAACTGCAGCACGAACTACAGACTGCAACGTGTTCAGTTGGATATTTGCACATGAATGTACGATTGATTCTCGACGTTCATCCAATGTGCGTGGCTTTTGTCGATAAACGACATCCTTTAGTGTTCCCCACAGGTAAAAGTCCAGAGGAGTTAGGTCTGGGGAACGTGGTGGATGCTCCACATCCCCTCTACGGCCTATCCATCTTCCTGGTAGATTTTCGTCGAGATACGCCCTAAAACGATTTTGGTAGTGGTCTGGGGCACCATCTTGTTGAAAGTAAACTCTTCCGTCTCCATACAAGTCTCGAATGGCAGGTAAAATGGATGTCTGAAGCTTATGAAGGTACACCTCACCGGTAGCTGTGCCGTCAAAAAAGAATGGCCCAACCAAGTCCCGGTAAGACAACCCACACCACACATTTACTCCTGGCAAATTCACGGCTTTGTCTACATGGACGTTCGGATTTTCGGCGGCCCAGTAGATGCAACTGTGGCAATTTCCTCTACCATTGAGTTTGAACTGTGCCTCATCAGACCACACAATCATCTCTGCAAAACTCTTCATCGTTGCGCACCATGTTAAAAAACCACTCACAGTACTGCATTCTACCATCTGGGTCGTCTTCGTTCATTGCGTGTAGTAATCGTGGGATGTAGCAATTCCACTCTGCTGTCTTCAAAATTCGCCGAACACTTGAGCCACTCACTCCAGTTTCACGGCCACATTGTCTGATGGACTTCTGTGGTGAGCGAACTGTGGTGAGCGAATTGTTGTAACACACGACGGGGTTGAGCTGGACTTGTTACTGATACAGGTCGTCCATATCTTTAACACAGCTTTCGGCTACAAATTTGTATCGAATGCGACTAATCGTTAAACGTGTCGGTGGCTCTGTTTGATACTCATTTCGCCGTTGCCGTTGAACCTCATAAATATTTTCGTGCTTAAAATACCACTTCAAAACTGACTTCCTTTCATCGAATGTAAGCCTTGCGCCAGCCATGTTTACTCAAGTAACAAGGTGCAACTAAGAACAAAACACTGACTATGTGGCGACTGTCATCGGACAAAACAAAACAAAGGAATACAATGCTTGTGTGGCGATTGCCGGAACTACAAACTATTACACTGCCAAAGATGAGACAACTCTGTCAATTAGTTTGCCAGTTATGGACTTTTAAACAGTGGATACATATTTTGGGCCCCTCTGTGGGGGAATTGTCCAGTCATATTAAAGCCTGAATAATCACATTCCGCCGCGTGGACCGTTGGGAGACGTCCAGGAAAACGAGTTGGACTGCGCTTTTTGAGGCCACCTGAGGAGTTACTCAAATGAGAAGTAGCGGCTCAAGGTTCGGAAATCTGACAGCTGCTGGGAATGCAGTGTGGTATGCTGCATTATCTGCCCTCTTCCTCACTCCACATACAGAGAAATGAGTTAGCGAGTGTAAATGTAGATGTACATGCAGATGCGGATGCGACAGCTGCCAGACACTGTGAAATGCTGCAGCTCCGAAAAGGGTCGGTACGGCAGGCGACTCGGTGGCTTGCTCTTGCATCGCGCCTGACGCGGCCGCAGACAGCTGGCCGAGGAGCCCCCTGAGAAATCCAGCTCAGGAGGGGGGCGTGCTCCAGCTGCGCGGCCCGAAATTTATCGCTCCTCGGGGAGTTCTCTCTCAAGTCTCTCCGATCTGCCGCCGCCGTGCCTCGTTGGACAAGACAGCGCACGGACGTTGTTCCGCATTTACGAGACCGACGCAGTTACGTTGCCCTCATTGTTTGGTGCTCAATCTACGAGCAATAAAAACAGGAGAGAAGTCTTCCGAAGACTGATTTCAGGTGTGCCGCAGGGGAGTGTCGTAGGACCGTTGCTATTCACAATATACATAAATTACGTTGTGGATGACATCGGAAGTTCACTGAGGCTTTTTGCGGATGATGCTGTGGTGTATCGAGAGGTTGTAACAGTGGAAAATTGTACTGAAATGCAAGAGGATCTGCAACGAATTGACGCATGGTGCAGGGAATGGCAATTGAATCTCAATGTAGACAAGTGTAATGTGCTGCGAATACATAGAAAGATAGATCCCTTATCATTTAGCTACAAAATAGCAGGTCAGCAACTGGAAGCAGTTAATTCCATAAATTATCTGGTAGGTAGGCATTAGGAGTGATTTAAAATGGAATGATCATATAAAGTTGATCGTCGGTAAAGCAGATGCCAGACTGAGATTCATTGTAAGAATCCTAAGGAAATGCAATCTGAAAACAATGAAAACAAAGGAAGTAGGTTACAGTACGCTTGTTCGCCCACTGCTTGAATACTGCTCAGCAGTGTGGGTTCCGTACCAGATAGGGTTGATCGAAGAGATAGAGAAGATCCAACGGAGAGCAGCGCGCATCGTTACAGGATCGTTTAGTAATCGCGAAAGCGTTACGGAGATGATAGATAAACTCCAGTGGAAGATTCTGCAGGAGAGACGCTCAGTAGCTCGGTACAGGCTTTTGTTGAAGTTTCGAGAACATACCTTCACCGAGGAGTGAAGCAATATACTGCTCCCTTCTACGTATATCTCGCGAAGAGACCATAGACCATGAGGATAAAACCAGAGAGATTAGAGCCCACACAGAGGCATACCGACAATCCTTCTTTCGACGAACAATACGAGACTGGAATAGAAGGGAGTACCGATAGAGGTTCTCAGGGTACCCTCCGCCACACACCGTCAGGTGGTTTGCAGAGTATGGATGTTGATGGATGTAGATTTTTACACTCTGTACGTTCCAAAATGCTCATGCGATTTCACGAGACTACTCGATCTGATGAAAAGTTTCCGGACATGCTAATGTGATGCGGAATTGAACACTAGATCCGACGAGACGGTGACATGCCAGTATAAAAGGACATCTGGTATATTCAGTGACTTGGCACTCGGGGTAGTCACTGGATATCATCTGAGCAACAAATCCATCAGGGAAATTTCAGTCCTCGTAAGGCTGCCCAAATCGAATGTTGGTGATGTTATTGTGAAGCGGAAATGCGAAGGAACTACCACATTTGAACCAAGACAACGCATATCTTATTTATCGTCGGATAGCGACCATCGAGCATTGTGGAGGTTGGTTGCAAAAAATAGCACGAAACCAGCTAGAGGAACAACTCGTGAGTTCAGTTCCAAAGTGCTGCCAGCAGTCCAGCTAGCACAGTGACTCGTATAAGAAATTAAAGAGAATGGGGTACAATGATAGAGCAACTCCTTACAAGTCACACATTTTGGTAGTCAGTGTTAAACGACGCTTGAGATGCTGTGAAGAGCAACGCCACTGGACAATAGGTGACTGGAAGCGAATGATTGGTGTGATGAATCACGCTGTACTCTGTACAATTCGGTGGACGGGTTCCGATTTGGCGAATGCCAGGAGAACGTTACCTCGCATCAAGGGTAGTGCCAAAAATGAAGTACATCTACATCTATGTGATTACTCTGCTATTCACAATAAAGTGCTTGGTAGAGGGTTCAATGAACCACCTTCAAGCTGTCTTTCTACCGTTCCACTCTCGAACGGCACGCGGGAAAAACGAGCACTTAAATTGCTCTTATTTTATCGTGACGGTAATTTCTCCCTATGTAGGCGGGTCCAACAGAATGTCTTCGCAATCGGAGGAGAAAACTGGTGATCGAACTTTCATGAGAAGATCCCGTCGCAGCGAAAAACGCCTTTGTTTTAATGATTGCCACTGCAATTCACGTATCATGTCTTTGACACTATCTACCATATTTCTCTATAATACAAAACGAACTGCACTTCTTTGTACTTTTTCGATGTCAACCGTCAGTCCCACCTGATGCGGATCCCACACCGCACAGCAGTACTCCAGAATAGGGCGGACAAGCGTGATGTAAGCAGTCTCTTTAGTAGACCTGTTGCACCTTCGAAGTGTTCTGCCAATGAATCGCACTCTCTGGTTTGCTCTACCCACAACATTATCTATGTGATCGTTCCAGCTTAGGTTATTTGTGATTATACTCCTTAAGTATTTAGTGGATTATACAGCCTTCAGATTTGTGTGACCTGTCGCGTAATTGAAATTAAACGGATTTCTTTTAGTACTCATGTGATTAACTTCACACTTTTCCTTATTCAGGGTCAATTGCCACTTTTCGCACAATACAGATATCTTATCTAAATCATTTTGCAAGTCATTTTGATCATCTTTACAAGACGGTAAATGACAGAATCTTATGCAAACAATCTAAGACGGCTACTCAGATTGTCTTCCGTGTCGTTAATATAGATCAGGAACAATAGAGAGCCTATAACACTTCCTTGGGAAAGACCCAAAAGCAGCTGACTAAACTCCTTCAAATGTAATTTAATTCACAAAAACTCATAATCTTTAATTCATCTGGTACTTGTAAATGTGGACGGTTTGTGTATGTGTACTTACAAAGGAAAAGGGGCACTGCAACACATGATGGGTGCACCCAGTTCTTTTATAAACTGGGCCTCCTCTAATGTATATTCTCATCTGATGAGAGCAGGAGACGTACGTAATATTCGCCAAGTATTCCTATCTCTTTTAAAACTGATCCATAACACGAATTCCCATTCAGTAAAAAATAAATAAAATAACACCCCACACACTGCCCATTACAGTAGGCTGTTATCGTATCATTCCTGCGTCGGGTAACAAAAATATCATAACCGCTTTCGACTTCGTAGAGAGACACCATCAAATGACCTGTCAAAGAAAGAAAATTATACGAAAATACTTATAACCTAATTTTCAAACTCAAACCTATTTCTATATACAGCTGCGCGCACTTCATACGTTACATAGTAACTCGCCAAAAGGATGCGGACAGCAAATTCCTTAATGCCGTGGATGAATTTGCACGTTTGAATTTGAATTCTTCTGGGTCATTGTTTATAGATGCTGCAGATTTCTGAGACGCAAGGCCAAGATACAGAGAGAAACTATAAGGATCGGAAGGCTGTTGATAACTTGTACAGTAACTACACTAATAATTGATGAGTCGAAAGAAGTGAGAGTGATTGAGAATGGAGTGGGACAGGTTTCTAGTCTATCCCAGTTGTCATTCAGTATGCAAACATGTCCAGCAGTAAAGGAAACTATGGATAAATTTGGCAAAATTTTTAAATCTGTGGGATAAGAAATCAGCAAAAACTATGAAGTTTGCCGATTTTGTTGTAATATGGTTAGACAGTATAGGACATAAATCAATTGAAAGAAATGGATACCGAGAAGAGATTACATTATGTACGAAAATAAATCTACTAACTGATGACGGTCGAAACAGAGAGGGCAACATGACATCAAATATAAACGTAAGTGTTAATTCGTTTATGTATGTATTTTTTGTCTAGAGTGAAACTATGAATGGAAGTGAAATGCGGAAGATAAACAATAGAGTAAATAAGAGAATAGAAGCTGTTGATATGTTGGGCTACAAAAGATTGTTGAGGACTATATACGTAAATCACGCAAGTAATGAGAGGTACAGCATCCAGTTGGTGAGAAAAGAGCTTTAAGGCACAGTTTGACTAAAAGAAGGGATAGACTGATAGACTTGTCGTAAGGCATCTTGAAATAGTTCCTTTAGTAGTGGTGGGAAGTTTGTGCGGTAGAGGGAGATCAGAGCTTGTGTGCAGTAAGCACGTTGAAGTGGAAATAAGATCTGGACTGATAACTCCAGCAATAACAAGTTATTTTTGTTTGCACAGCTAGGTTGTCGACGCTACGAATGAATAGGTTTAACCCGGCAGGACTGCCGGGAAATATATATCTTCTATTCCGAGTAGTTTCTCAACGTCCATCTAACGAGCACCAGATATAGATCTTACTCCGTCTGAGCTAGGGATGAGCGTTTCGATCATAAGCAGTAATTGGCCAGCGGCGCGCGGCGACAAATAAAACTCGTCCCTTTGTCGGCGGGCAGTTGCTGTCAGTGACCTGTTAGCAGTGTCTCGCATCGTCCGAGCTACGCACTCGCCAGAACCACGCACTGCGTAGTGCAGAATGGCTTGTTGGCAGACCCAGCACGCACGACACCGCACGCCAAGACGAGGTAAGGCCACTCCGTTTCCGATTGTTGCTGGCTACTGTCGTGAACATGCGGAAGTTACGCAGTCGTAACTGGTCTGAATGCCGTACGTTTCGACGTCCGTGCTGGTTACTGAGTCGCCGAACGCAGAGTTGATTTCTTACAGAAGCGTTGCGTCTGTCCTCCAGCCTTCGTGTGCTAATGAAGTAAGACAGAGGACACTGTTGCTAATGCTTTTTTTCATTTGGAACCGGCGTTCATCAAGAACACGATATTATTGCATGTAGTCTCTCTCTATAAGTGCTGTAACCGAAAACGGAGAAATATTATGTAGCACAGCCTATCAATTTGGCGTGGATTTTTTTTTTTTTTTTTTTTTTTTTTCTTCTAGCCGAGTTGAGGAAACATGATGACTGCATTTTCACACACGACACTTCAGCGAGGATCTTATGAGATTGTAATGGCTGTATAATGCAGGCTGTGGGGCTATTGCATGGTGGAGTACTGCCACCAATTTATCACATTGTATTATATTTAGTTCGTACAAAGTTACGCTGTCGTCAATCCGAAGGATGTTTAGAACACTACAGTGCTTTACTAGGCATGGTCCTGTTGGAGGCGGTACGATGTTGCCTTCTCGGAGCTTGAAACTGACTTGCCTAGCCAGTTACAGGGGAAGCTACAGTGTAACGTGCATTCGAATCCACTGTGCAACTCGGCGTTTTTCACATCAACAAAGATTGCCAGAGGTGAAAAAAGTGACAAATAAATCCTAAGACTGACAAGATCATATATGATTCGTGATATAATCCAAAAGTAGCAGGGCGAGCTGGAAAGTAATGCCTTCGAAATTTTTATGTGAAAACTAAAAGCTTTTTAAGTAAAACAAACTTTGTTACCGTTCTACGTCTTTAATAATAAAGTCTAAATATTTATTTTTTAACATACCGTGCTGATTCCGAGCATTTCTTCCAACGAGAGACCAATTTATTGATAGCGTCACTGTAAAATGTTTCGACTTCGTTGACGGAGCCACAACGTCGCCTCTGCAACCACCGCTTCATCTCTATCAAAGTGAAGTCCTCGAAGGTGTTCTGCAAGAATCAGAAACATGAAAATGGGATGGGGTCAAATCTAGAATGTATGGAAGATAAGTGATCACAGTGAACCGAAGGCGTCGTATTGTTGTAGGTGTCGGAGCGATCGTGTGCGGTCTGGCGTTGTCGTGCTGAAGGACAAGATGCTCCATATGTGGACGAAATCTTTCTGCAGTTAGTAAGTCGACTTCAGCACGCTGTTTCATACGCACCGACGAAGTTACGTTACACGCTGCAGTTCGGATTCGTCTCGCGGCAAAGGGTTGCAGCTTGCGTCAGCGAAGCACGAAGGACGACAGAGAAACATGTAGACATGAAATACCTCAACCGATATTGACAATCAAAACAAAAATTCGAAGTATTCGGCTGTTTATACCCAGTGCATCGCTTTGTCACAAGAGTAGGATAATCGATTTTGTTTTTTTCCTCTGACACATTTTGTAAAATGTAAATGAACAGTTTATTATTATACTTCACCAGCGTAGTTGTTTAAAATATAGTTAAGTGTACCAACCAGATCTTTTGTGTAAACTTTGCAGTTCTTAGCCCAACGATAGTAGCTACAGCAGCAATCTACCGTCCTTTACTGTAGTAACTCAGATCCGCACACTTTCGAGGGTAACACACGATGGAATCTTTGGACGAGGTTTTAATTCTGTCCACGTGACGCGTGTTTTTGCGCTGCAGAACCACGCCCTCTGGGCGTTCGTGTCTCTCGACAAGGTCATGTTGCATCGCCCGACCGAGTACGTGCTAACACGGTAGACACAAAGCGCCGCTTGTCCCCACACGCGGGCTGAGTGTATAGCAACGTGTGCTGTCCTTTATGGTCGAGACAAGATGAGGATAGGCGGCCGGTGACATTGAAAACAAAGCAACGACGTTCCTAAAAGCAACGACTTTCCTAACAAGTTCAGACCGTGAACCGATCGCTATTACTTGCTGTCAGAAACATGTTGTATTCGGGTTGGCTGCTGATAGCACCGTCTTTCCCTCGTATTTTCAAAATTTTGTGCATCCACTATATTCATAGCGGCTTGCGATTAATTATCATTACAAAGCGACTTCTACGAACGTCCTTAGTTACTCACTGCCATAGCATTCATTATTCGTTGTCAGCTTGTTCGCAGAAATAATACATCCGGATCATAATCAACGATACTCGTTTACCCATCGTGACTATCACTCGCTAACGAATAGGATGTTTCCTTGTGCTCATTGGTTGAGAGTTCTCTGACAACTAAGTTTATGAGCCAGTTCTGGAGCCATTCGTTTCTTCCTTGTCGGCCTAATTTTGACTTCATGTATGCGACATTCCTGTTCAAAGCGTCGTTGGGATTCGTGACCAATCTGACTGGGTACTTCCCGATTACTCTTTGTTGTCTCCCAGTTTTGCCGGCCGATGTGGCCGAGCGGTTCTAGGCGCTTCAGTCCGGAGCCGCGCTGCCGCTACGGTCGCAGGTTCGAATCCTGCCTTTGGCATGGATGTGTGTGATGTCGTTAGGTTAGTTAGGTTTAAGTAATTGTAAGTGTAGGGGACTGATGACCTCAGATGTTAAGTCCCATAATGCTTAGAGCCATTTGTCTCCCAGTTTTCAAAATTGATCAAGCATTTCTGCAAGTAGCATCTTAGGTTGTCCATCTTTAGTATATAAGTTAAACGTTTTGCTTTGGGAGTGAATTGGGTATAAATACCACATGAGCATTAATATTGTAACTTCGACTGGGTTCTGGTGTTAGTAGTTATTTGCAGAACTGCGTGGCCCTTGAGTGGTGCACAAAGATTCCTACCTTATGCGCATTGTTAGTTAAAACGGCAAGAAATATAACTATTGTGCATTAGTTTGCTTCATTTTGGTACATTTATATTTCTTGCTCGTAGACTGTTAAGATTCTGGAAATGTGTATCCACAATCCTTATGAAAATTAATTTTATCCATAGTGGATGCTGTCGAACTCCCTGACCGTTCTTTTATAGGGTGTAGAAAAATATCCGCTACCAGTCACAATAAAAGGTTATTTGTCACACGACCGGTTTCGGGCTTGCGCCCATCCTCAGGTGTTAATACATTCATGTACATGTTTATACTTTTGGAGATCAATAAAGATGAGGCACCATTATTTAGTTACGCTGTGACAAAACTGTCACCACAGCGAGTGGTGGCGGGTATTTTTGTACAACTTATGAAAATCTCCAATACGCGCCTTGGCTCTATCTTCAACATGTTCATGGTTGAATAAATCGTAAAAAAGCGACTAGTTGCATATTTATTACCAGATAAATGCTAGTTCGTCCTATCATGTAGATAAATCGGGTTTCTGCCGGTGATTCGCGGCTTTCCTGCAAGATATTTCAACTCCGTGACTCGCGGTTTTCTTCAGGCGCTCAGACAGCACCTCCGTGCAGGAAAGCCGCGAATAACCGGCAGGAACCTGATTTATTAACATGACAACGCCTCGGCGGGAAAGCTTTAAGAATTACGCTAGTTGGTCCTACCTGCTGTCTGAACATCATCAGCCTCCAGTACCTCCTGTGTGACATGGACCACAGTGGAGAAAGCCGTATGCGAAATGTCTTCAGCGCTACTTTACCCAGTAAAATACTGAAATATTCAGACTCTACCGTAGAGTCCATAAGTAACAGTACCACTAGAATTTGCGAAGTACTTACTTGGAAAGAAAAGCAAGCGTGTGGAATTTCTATGGAAAACGATGTATCGATGACACCTCACAACTGTCCGGATAGCCGGTCACATTGCCACACGAATCCGTACCGGATCAACGACGAGGAGCGATGTGCCGGCTACCCTGGATGTGGTTTTTAGGCGTTTCACACACCCGACTAGATGAATACCGGACTGGTATCGCGTCCCGCCTCGGTTACATGACTTGAAAATATTCAGAAAACGTTCGCACACTTCCACATGGACGATACTACAATCATACAGGTAGGTACAGTACACAAAAATACCGTCCTGGAGTGGTGTGGGGGCGAGGGAGCATTCGACCTAACATTAACAATGCCAAATCCGATAATAACCATGCCGAAACCATCTAGGTACGGAGTGAAGAGAGTAACGCAAAAGAAGAACTATTAGAGGCTATAAAAAAGTGAGTGGTTGCAAAGTAGTTTGTCATATTCGAAACTTTCATCTCTTCTTTTTAGTGAGTTGCTCTCCAAATACGATTCAGCACCTTTCAGTAATAAAATACGAAAGTGGAAACAGCAGCGTCATGCCATAGCAAATAGTTTGAAGTAATATGGTACACATCATGAATACTGCATTGAACAACAAGTCATTGCTAGGCCCTGCATATATGAAAATTACAGCTAAAACATGTATATCTTCATACAAACTCCTTAAGCCACAACATTGTGCATGTCGAGGGTGCATATTACCAATATTATCAGTTTTCTTTATTATTCCATTCACGCATTGAGTGAGGGGAGAATCCGACCTGCCTTCTTCTCAAGATTCGTAGGCGAACATAATAGTTGCACAGCTTGCTTCGAATATGGGTTCTCTAAATTTACAGAGCAAGTTTTCTTGAAAATTACGCCTTATTTCTTGCAAGGGATTCCCATTTAAGTTCTCCGATTATTTTTGTTACACTTTCACAAATATGACTGACTTATTACCATGCTAGCAGCGCGTCTCTAAATTTGTTCGCTGGCTATTGTTAAACCTAGTTGATAAGGATTCCAGACACTGGAACAATACTGTAGAATTGGTTGCGCCACCTTCTTGAATACGATTTCCCATACAGATGCACCGCACATACCCAGAAAACATCTATCGAAACTAAGTCTTCCATTCGGCTTTGCTAATGCGGATGTCTGCGTGATCGTCCAACTTCATATCGCTTCTTAGTACTCCGCCTATATACTAATACTGTGTGACGTGCACAAAATGTTTACAACTAAGTTTGTAATCGGATATCTTCGCATACTTTGTGTTTGTTATCGGCATTGTCTTACATTATTCACATTGAAAATGAGCTTCCACCATTACACCAAGTGTAAACTTTGTCCTGGTCTTTTCGCAATTCCGTTGTATCTTCCACTGTTCACTTCAACGTCCCACGTTACTACATCTTGTCATGAAAATTATTATTTCCTCCGCATTAAAATATTGGTAGAGTAGTAATTCCAATGCTGCATAACGGTTTTTCGTGACAGCCTTAGGGTTATCCACAATAACGCCGATACACTGAAATGTGTGGAAAACTTAATAATATACTTCGCCTATTTTCTTTTCAGCAGCGTTTCTATAGAGTTTTTATTTTACCATTGTACATTGCAATAATGAGGCTGTGATTTGAAATGTATTATTGAAATGTATATTTTCGGAGTATAAACGCAGTTAAAAAGATAGTAGGTGGACTGTATTATTAAATTTTATGTTTTCTTTGTATTACGTTTATTATGAAGTCTGCGTTTTCTGAATTCTGCGACTGACACCAAGTCTTCGTCGTCTCAGCGAACGGTGTTGAGCTACAATCAAGCCTTGTTTGCTCTTCCACGGGGCTGTGCGCAGATACACAGTAGTTCGCGAGCGCTGCCGCTCCCGAGCGGCAAAAGCAGCAGCAGCCGACATGGCGGGCTTATTTTGGTTTACATTTACCATTCGGTAATCTGAAGATTACGTTAGACACTGTTTTGGCGAGCGCACAGGCGCATTCATGCGTTTTCCTCGTAAGCCGGAAGCCCAAACGAGGTTACGTGTTCGCCGATGGCATTGCCGCAGGTCCCGGGGGAAATTAGTTCCGCAGGCTCGGGTGCGCATGCGCAGGTCGCTGACGAGAGACTGCTGCGTCAATTGGCCGTAGGCTTTCCTCTGATAGCGATTATGCTCTGCACAAATTTCCGTTCACTAGCAACAGTCCGTACCGAAATTGGATAAACGAGTCTTTTTCTCTACCTTCTGCGAAGTCGGAAAAACATGTGCTGCTGTTGTCAAAGTGTTCCAGGTGACACAAAGCGCGCGCGATTTTAAACGACGTACATTACCTCACAGACGTTAAAATAAACATTCATCGACGAACCCCTTTATGCTTATTATATTCGCATTCTTGTGAAATGCCGTTAACTACGGTCGCCAGTCTCAATTCAAGCTGCTGGTCAAGGTAAAAAACTTGTACATTGGAGTTGTTATCTGTTGGTTCATAAATCACTCTCTCGATTTGGTCACTGGACGCTGTAGCCCTTAAGTTTCCAACGGTTCCTTGCTACGTCCTTGGATTTGTGAAAAGCGAAAAATCTGTAGATAATAATAAAGTGTGACTGAAACAGTCGTGCAGATGGAAAGGCGTAAGTATGTTTTATTTCCATTTGAACAATCTAAGCAAACATGATTCCTTCAATCAAAATTTCATCCAGCTCTCCATCAGCTGTATAACCTGTTACATATTGCTATAAAGGAAACTCGAAGCACGCTAGGGTGAAGTCACAATAAATGTGTGTATTAACAACGGAAAGAAATTTTCTATTTCAGCCAATTAACGCTGCTTCACAGATTGATATTTGATACCGTAATGAAGAATCCTCTTCGAGTAAGTGTGGTTTTCTGTTTGACTTCTTCTTGGCGGGATCTGTTGTTAACAATTATCTGGACGCTAGTGTTCAGATAAAAATCTTTTCTGATGTCAAGAAAAATATGAAAAATCTTTTAACAGTTTGAAAAGATGCTGTCATAATCTACTCCGTAAGAGGTGTAGTCTTACGTTAAACATTCAACACAGTAAGTCAAATATTTAAATCAGGAACTATGTATATGTGTAGAGGCACCATGACTCACGGCGACCAAATTACCAGGTCCGCATTCCTTTTGTATTTGAGAATGGAGAATGGGAACACGTACCGACTTCCAACAAGCTTTAGACGTAATTTTAAGGTTTTTCGAAAAAATTTTCCTTGCTGACATCCGCCCTCTCCCCTCCCGAAAGAAAGAAGAAAAGGACAAAAGTTTATCGCATAATTTTTCACAGTTAATGAAGTAAAACTTCAGTATCAGACATGAAGTTTTAAATTATATATTACTTCTTAACGATTGCAATACATTGCCGGCCGGAATGGCCGTACGGTTCTAGGCGCTACAGTCTGGAACCGAGCGACCGCAACGGTCGCAGGTTCGAATCCTGCCTCGGGCATGGATGTGTGTGGTGTCCTTAGGTTAGTTAGGTTTAATTAGTTCTAAGTTCTATGCGACTGATGACCTCAGAAGTTAAGTCGCATAGTGCTCAGAGCCATTTGAACCATTTTTTGTTATTGCAATACATTTTATAGACAGTGTCCACATACAAGAAAGTACCTGGAAAATTATGTCATTGTACGACACGCAGTTCAAGAGCTATGATGTCATAAGAACTGAGGTGCGTCGAAAGTCATATTGCACCGTTCCTACAGGAATAATAACAACAGAAGACGATTCTGTCTTCAACTAGATATCAAGTATCCACTGCTTCCACTGATTTACAAATACATTCACGAAATATTGCGTTAGGAGCAAGTACCCATACTTGAGAAATGTCACTTAATTGAATAAAACAGTTTCGCATTATACAAGACTTTGTTGTCATCGAACACCATTCTGACCATCTGAATGGCAGACATAGCTAGATTGTGAAGCCACGCGTAGTTGGCACTGATCCTTCGAAATATTAGCGGCTCTGATTTTTTGATGGAGCACAGTTTGAACGGTTCGTTCTGTGTACCAATATTTCGGCAAAACTCACTCCACGAGTGCAATTTGTAGTTTAAAGAATACAAATGCCAGTGGACGACATCGGCTAGACCGAATTACAGTAGAGGATAAACGAGCCACAGAGCATATCGTTCGTGTCTGTTTCTTTGCAGTGTACCAGTTAAACGTGAACAAGGATATGCGTGTATGTCCTACTCGACTCCGTATCCAACATAGCGTTTGGCTCCGACGAGAGAACCCACCAGTTTGTGCTGCCTGTGGCATGTAAATTACGTCATATTTTGACGAAGAGATTTTATATTCCGACGAGGGCGCACGAGTAGACTTGAACGGAGACCTGGTCTCAATTTTGTCGATGACGAAACGAATGTGGACTGCGTATTAAACTTTTTGTGAGCTATCCAAACTCCACCACGAACTCTTTGGTGTCTTTCAGAGTGGCTGGCCCGTCGCGTAATAGCCCCAGCCACGATTTCTGCTGAAGTAACTCACTTCGCTCATTGCATCTTTTTTCGTTAATTAACAGTTTTAGTTCTGGCGATTGCAGTGGTGTGTGTGTGGGGGGGGTGTCTTGGTATTTTTTTTTGCGCGGGGGGGGGGGGGGGGGTGACGTATATTTTTAATTCATGTTGATATTTGAACAGTTTCTGCTTTGCGCGCTAGCCTCTTAAAGACTAGTCCAAGGACGCTAAAGATACAAATGTTGTATGCCCTACAACACATACCACCACCACCATCCTCATCGCCATCGCCATCACCATCACCATCACTATCACTGGATAATCCCAGATATACTAGGATTAGATGCTTGAAGAAACTGCGTACTCGAATGTTGTCATGCTAAATGTTCGTACACTCCGGTGACACAGAATGTGTGCTTTCGAAAAGCGTAGTATAATTCAACTGAAGTTGGTACTCTAGCTCGAGGAATTGTTGTGGTGTGTGAAATAGAAGTCCTGTCATATCTTCCATCATTTCCTCGCAGGCAGCAGTACAAGAACTGTTTATATATAAACATTGCATACAGTACCATGCTGGGGCCCTCATTTTGAGCAATTCAGTGACGAACGTGCACCTGGCAAATCATATCAGTATTGTTTCGATGAACACTGGCCATCGTGCGCATGTGACTCTAATCCTGTTGAACCCATCCGGATAGCTCAGACTGCACTGAGCACTCTTTCGATAGTTTGGCGGGGAATATATTGCTTCTGGAGTTAATGCCAATACTTGTCTCCGCTAACGCATGGAGAGAAGAGAGCAGTACTCTACAGGAAGCTTTTTACAGATGAACTGCGCATCGCATGTAGTTATTAAGTTTCGAATGCATTTTCTTCCAATCAACAACCTTTTCGACTTCACTAAAGACTGAAGCAACCACACATCTGGAATACTACGACGCTACTGAAGTTCGATTCGTGTCAGTTGTGGCTTACACCACTTCCCGCGCACTTTCGGCATTGTGGACAAACACCGGTGCACATCATTCGCACTGCCCCAAAAACGTGACGGATGCGCGAGTTGGGCGAGAGATGGACGACGGTGAGGTGTTGGCTTTCGTGTAGTGGCGAGGCAGAATAAACGACGAAAGCTGTCCGGCGCGGCGCGGCGTGTTTCCTTTCCTCTCGGGGCAGACAAACTGCAGTGGACGGCTGTGACGCACTTTGCTAATGGAAAGCGGAGCGCCGTGCGGTGGGGGGGGGGGGGGGGGGGGCGACGTCAGCGTGTGACGTAGCAGGCGCGCCCCCAAGTGACGTCAGATGGAGTGGAATTGTTGGCGACCTTGATGGAGGACTCACCGGCAAGGGAAGGGGCGCCGCTATACCTGTGCCTCCGCCGGTAGGACTTACCTGTGCTTCAAAACTAGGTAGGGATGGGACAACTACATGTTGCACAACCTATGGTACTGCAGACGAAATCTGATCCATGTTCTGAAAATAACTTTTCTCAACATACTCATCAACTACTTCAGTACCAAATTATCCGTTCGACCGTCACCGCACATCTTCATATTTACTGCCCACGTAAAGCAAGTTGTTGTCGGCGTGTTGTCTGATGGGAGTGATTGTAAAGGCATTTCCCGTTTACTGTCGCTCCCATCAGCCACCGCGGCAAGTGTCAGCTCGATTTGCGCGGACAGTACAAGATGAGTAAGTTTCAAAGTTACAAGAGAAATTACGCAGATTATGCCCATTCTCAAATTTCGAAAAATACAGCGAAATACAGTGACGCCATCCATAAGACAGACGCCTTAGCTCACTACAGCCACATGATCATTGGATAATACAGTGCAAAAAGTAAATTAGTTTCAGGATACGCATTTTAACAATCACTGCCGTCTCCAGTAGAGCCGAAATTTCGTTGTTTCCGATTTATGATATATTCTTGCAGAGAAGGAGCACTCCCCAATGTTGCGTCATTCCATTTTCAAATATCTAAACAAAAATTTGCCGAAAGCACGTTATGGTTCAAATAGGCCTAAGCACTATGGGACTTAACATTTGAGGTCATCAGTCCCCTAGACTTAGAACTATCTAAACCTAACTAACCTAATGACATCACACACATCCATGTCCGAGGCAGGATTCGAACCTGCGACCGTAGCAGGCGCGCGGTTCCGGACTGAAGCGCCTAGAACCGCTCGGCCACCGCGGCCAGCTAGCGGGATGTAAACTGTATTCAGAGATAAGCTGTCGTATTCTATCGTAGAGCTTTTGTATCGTGTTCTGAATTATGAAAGTAGAAGGAAAAAAACGTAGAGGGAAAACTGCATTTGTCCAAGTACGTACTTGTTGATTCACTTACGTGTCGACACAAGGAAATAAACAATCCGTATGGAAGCCCAGCATTAAAAAAGTGGTATATTTGAAGTGGCGCCGTTGAGGAATTCTTGCGACTTGTGATGTTTTATGTACTTTTAAACGAGAAAGTTGTACAATAGATGTATGTGTCTTAGGAGATTACCCTTTGCGTGGCGGGAATTACGGATTTGTGTTTCAGAAAATTTAGTTTTTCGGTAACGTTTTCCGTCAAGAAGGCGCAGAAAGTGCTATTTCAGTAACATTTGCATATTTTCGAGTTCAAAGCAAGTTTTGGGTGCTGAGGGTACGCAGCAGCAGACTAAAAAACCTTTACTATCTCGGTAATGCCGTTATTCAAACGGGAAAACAATACGCAGTTGGAAACGAAAATACTCGGAGGCAGCTGTCTGTTCGCCATGAATTAATCTACATCACAATGGGCTGTTCGCATTTCCCATACCACGCATTTCATCGCCGGAACGGATGAATTTTGCGCGGGATCGTACGCACATTCGTTAAGGGAAAACGGCAGGTGTTGCCCGAGCTGCGGAAAATTGTATCTCGACGCAATGATCACAGTGGAGAATTTAGTGTGCGTGCGTGGACAGTTGCGAAAATTTTAAAAGCCGACCAATACCATGATCGCGTTCTTATTGTAGAAATTAGACATCAGCTGTTAATTTACCGTTTTGCCGTGATTATGATGTCGAAATTTTTGTTATTTATTGGTTTACTTTCAAAGCACGTGGTGTAGAGTATGTGTTCGTTCTACATTCGTATCTTAACAGCCTGTTGTAGCCTAGGTCTCCTTGTGTATTCTAAAGTACACCTCTTGTGTGGACGCAGATACATTGTTTATGTCGTATTCTCCCATTCCATTCGTGGAAAGACGGCTTCGAGTGCGGCTCTAAATTTGAATTTCTCTGGTTATTGTCATCACGGTCGTTAACAGAGATACAAGCATATGGTGAAGGAAATAGTTGCTTGACTCTTCCTGGGGCATGGGGTATCGAAATTTTAACTGTAGGCGTGTCTGTGATTCACAACGCCTTTCTTGTAGCATCTGACACCACGTGAACATTCTGTGATGTACTGGTGCTCTGTGAAAACGGAACGGTGATAATGCGCGTTGAACCCAGACTGGTAGACATTAATCACGGATCAATCTAACAAGTGCTCAGTAAGCTACCTGTTTTATACACTAATTACATTTTCTTGGTACTTTTGAAACGTGTCTGTTACATTTTCATTTTCGTACTGTCTGTTTTATGCCGGTGTGCCACTTGGAAACTCTCCGGGCGCATATTCGCAATTATTCACCGATTATCTGTTTCCGATGATCGATTGACAATAATTTCATCAAATACAATTGGTCCGTGCGCCTAGTGATATACAATACGTTACAATTATTTATGTTGAGCTTCAGCCCCCAGTTCCTACAAACATTGATTCTTCTTAGGTTTTCATACATTTCGCTAAATTTTGGCGTTGGGACCTCCTTACGTACAACAGGTTTTCCTGAGAGGATCGACGTGGAAGACAGAAGCACAGATTAATAATTTATGCAATTGGTAAAGAAATAGACCCTGTTCTTTTCAAAGGAACCATTTCAGCTTTGACCACAGTACGTCGAAGGAAACAGGGGAAAACTTCCATGTCGATGGTCCTTGTTTCTCCCGAATTCGAGAACAATGTACCAAGGTGGATGTACTGAAAAATATTTTTAAGGATATCTTCAATCCAGTTACGAATCTTGTCCGATATTCCGTGTGCACATGTTGTGCTACGAAGGGTGAAGAAGAGCAAACTGATACGAAGGTCGGAGCACAGTAGAGGGAAAATTTTTCAGAAAACCATAGGTTATGAAAATTTACCGTTAAGAAGTTAACGGCCAAAAAAGGACTCCCAGTAACTGATGAGCACGCAGGTGTTTGCGGTAAGCGAACGTGTTGAGTGTGCCTAGCAGTGCGGTGTTGTTGGACTCAGCTGCTTCTGTGTTCTGATCCGGCTCTTGTGCTGCACTGCACCTTTATTCAAGCTCTCTGTACATTAGCAAAAATTAAAACATGTGGTCTCTGCATTACATTGTTAATCATAATGCTCCGTATAGTAACTACATGTGGACTGTTTCAGTGGTGTGGAATTTCTACAGCACAGCTTATTATTTTACTGTACTTTTGGCGTAGGTGATATGATATTCAAACATCTCCCAACAAACATGAAAAAAAATTTGCATCTGACGCCACAACCGAAATTTAAAGTTTGTCTAGGTTTCACTATTCAGCTAAAATTATTGTTGCTTTGATCTTTGGTCCGAAGGCTGGTTTGATGCAGATATGCACGGTACTGTGCATGCCTCTCATCTCTACCACAATTACATCCATTCGCACCTGCATACTATAACCAGGCCTTTTGAAACTATTACTTTCACCTAGGCCGGATGGGGTGGCCGAGCGGTTCTAGGCGCTACAGTCTGGAACCGCGCGATCGCTACGGTCGCAGGTTCGAATACCGCCTCGGGCATGCGTGTCTGTGATGTCCTTAGGTTAGTTAAGTTTAAGTACTTCTAAGTTCTAGGGGACTGATGACATCTAGAAGTTAAGTCCCATAGTGCTCAGAGCCATTTGAAACATTTATTCAGGTCACGTCCAGTGATTAGTTCACGTTCGGAGTCACTGACTCCCCCCCCCCCCCCTCCCCCTCTCCACAGTTCTGCAGTTGCTGCTTCTCTATTGATAAGGTAATACTCCCCGCTTCCTTTTACATGGCGGACCCACTTCTGGTGATATCTTGTGGTCAGGCCCGCGCTACGTATGGGTGTCCGCATACTTTTGATCAGATAGTACACGAGCGCTGTGTTCACTGGTATACCTTTAGCGACTGTCCATTGCAGATCCGTTTTTTCGCGAGATAAAACATTACGCAATCGTTGGCGGTCGGACTACAGATGCATATCCTGGCAGTAGTGGCGGTCTGCCGGTGACGTGCGGTGACGTGTGGCGGCGACAGGCGCTGATTGGCGTCCCTGGCCGGTGACGGCCCTTCGTTAGGCGGGCGGTGGCTGTGGGCGTAATTGCGTCCATATGTCACTCTTTTTATTTCTCTCTTTTTTGCTGCTCTTCCCGGTTTTTCAATATTTGCGCGCTGTCTGGGTACTCACTCGAAGGCCAAATCAGCGCTTCTCTCTTACTACTTTTCACCAGGTGCTTAGCGAGCGCCACGAGGGCTGATTTTTGCCATTGTTCTTGTGTTGTGTAGGCACTCTCGTGTTGTGTAAGGGCTTCTGATGGACAATCGTGTGTTGAAGCATTAGAATCTCGTTTTCTCGCGAATTTATACTAGCACTTTAACATCAAACGAAGCCGTGATGTAATACCCAGAAAATTGATTAACTTGCCTCATAAAGCCAATAATTGCTGAGTATTCCCAGGGACTAACATCTGTGATTTAAGCTTATTGCGCGGTCATGTAAAGTTCATGCTTTCTTCCATGTCAGTTTAAAGAGTAACGAAAACTTTTAACTGCACTTTTTCCGTAGATAATGAGAATTTAGAAAGTCAATTGAATGTGACCACACTGCGGTGGAAGGGCAAATGATCGCACAACTTCAGTTCTGTACAAGGTTCATGGAATAAATTCGGCTGAAATATTGCATATACACAAGAGAAGACTGTTATCGACGGAAAGGACGAGAGGAAGCTAAAAAGGGTACAACTGTCTCATTTAGTCGAGGTCATTATGGATGCAGCATAAGCAAGAATGGGACAAAAATGGGGATGTAAATTGAGGAAACTTTACCAGTTAGGTTTCGTCCGTTGCGCTATCTACACTATTCATTAGATTTGATGTCAGCCTCCGGTTGCTGAGTGGTCAGCGCGACAAAATATCAGTCCTAAGGACCTGGGTTCGATTGCCGACTGGGTCGGAGATTTTCTCCGCTCAGGGACTGGGTGTTGTGTTGTCATAATCACCACCATTTCATCCCCATCAACGCGCAAGTCGCCGAAGTGGCGTCTAATCGACAGACTTGCACCCGGCGAACGGTCTACCCGACGAGGAGCCCTAGTCACACGACATTCATTTATTTGATTTGATACTCTACTGTCTTCCAGCTGTTCCTACAACTAAAAAGTAAGGAAACCATTCTTAAGTCCGACGAAGTTTGGCAGCCTGCAGTGTGTTAGGGAATTTCCTGTATCTGTAAGAGAACGGGGGGAGAAACATGTACCGTTGTCGCTCAGTCAGTTGAGCGGCCTCCAGTGAAACACTTAGTACATTCGAAAACGGACAGCTGCATTACAGTTACCGCGGTCCACACACTTTCGAAGACATTTCAAAATGCTGGTATTTATACCTACGTATGTGAATAAGCTGTCTTGACGACGACATGGAGAAGCGAGTTGCAGCCTACCGTTCTTTGTTGCCATGGCTTCCAAATGAGATGTCTCCCTCGAGAGGTACTATCTGATGAATGCGTGATATATCACAGTTCAGAAAGTAAGAATGTGGTTTTCTGGTATAAAGGAAAGCCTCCATCATTTGCAAGAGTTGGAAAGGAAGCCCCTTTATTTCATTACATGGGCTGGGATGTTATCACGATAACTGCCCAGATCTTACGTATTAGGAGAAACAGTCAAGTCCCATTTGGTTCATCGTCGATACAGAACTAATGAAGAATTTTGCGAGAGTGTTCCGGAAACCTTTCGTAGCAGAGGTGCTCCACTATATGTCAGGGAAGATACGGAGATGCATAGATCTCAGTGTAAGGCACGTACTGATCCTCACGATACATAGTTATTGCATGCATGTAGAGTGTAAATGACGACTCGCCCCGCCTTCGCTCGGGTAGCACTAAGTTTCTGCTACCTGACGACTTGTTTGGCTTAGCGGTTCAAATGGTTCTGAGCGCTATGGGACTTAACATCGATGGTTATCAGTCTCCTAGAACTTAGAACTACTTAAACCTAACTAACCTAAGGACATCACACAACACCCAGCCATCACGAGGCAGAGAAAATCCCTGACCCCGCCGGGAATCGAACCCGGCAACCCGGGCGTGGGAAGCGAGAACGCTACCGCACGACCACGAGATGCGGGCTTGGCTTAACGGTAGTACATTATATACAGGTGACCCAGCCTATGTACTAGTGAAAACGGCATCAAAATCCGTACAGTAATTCTTGAGATTACATACAGACAGAAATATGCTGTGGGGGACTTTAATTTAGTAATAACTGTATGTTTGGCGTAAGGGTGTGAGACTTAATCGGGCGCACTATATGTCTTTTGCTAGCCCACAATGACTCTTGGGGAATGGAATAGCTTTGCGAGAAACCGTTGGCCTTTGAGTAGTTATCTGAAAGGGAACTACATCGAAAACTAAGCGATTTTAACCGAAGTTTGTTTCCCAACAATTTTGACGGACCGTCGATGGCTGAAGAGCGTTCACAGCACACTTCGAAGAGAAGCCAAAGAGCTTGTGAAGGTGGTACCCAGCTCAGCTCGAGTGCACTGCACACCTTTGGCGCAACCACGCCGCTGTGGCCCACCTTCGGCCTTGTCAAATGGACTGCGGCAGCTCGATACGCCGCCACCCACGCACCTACCTGCTTAAGGACCCTCCAGTACGCACGTCACTCCCCCAACGCCTACACTGCCGCTGGTCAGTGCGTAGCGCCGGTCGTTACCGAGGTCTCCCATTCGTTGTATCTTAAGGGGTATTACTTCGAATGTTACAGGCAGTGCCCTGATATCGACTTCTAAGTACATCTGCAGCATTGAATATTTTGCGCCTTCGCTATGTAATTGGTCGTAACGTCAGTTGCTTAGTAACATGTGTTGAATGGTGCCTCTGTATTTTACGCGTACCGTTCTCGTTTAGAGCATCGGATTGAATCGATGAAATATACCTCTGATAGCAACGCTGTACCTAAATGCGCTGCTTTATTAATTTGGCTTTTTTCCTGCTGGGCTTGCCTTTTATTACTGCATATGAATGTGAAATAAAAGATTCAGCAGCTATTGAACGTGGAGACTTCAGATAGAAAGCTAAGACCCTCGCACGACTAGAGTGATGTATTATCAGAAGAGAGTACGTGTTCCGGTTGTCCTGGAGAGACAGTTCTGCTGCGGTACGGATAACAGGTTATCGGGCTGCAAGAGAAATGATGCGGCACTGAAAACTTACTCCGTAGTTGAATTACGGCACGACAGGACGATTCTTGTGGGGGGACACAGAATTATGCGGTATAGGAATCGAATGCAGCGTCGTGTACAACCGTAGTGAAATGGTGTCAATAGTTTGACTAACGCCGCACAGCTGCGAGTAATTCTGAGCGGGAAGTGTTAAATCGTTGCTAGTCGTCAATTATGGGGTGTCTAGGAAACCTGCTTTCTCGGATCGCTGGACAACTTTCAAACAAATGGTTCAAATGGCTCTGAGCTCTATGGGACTTAACTGCTGAGGTCATCAGTCCCCTAGAACTTAGAACTACTTGAAGCTAACTAACCTAAGGACATCACACACATACATGCCCGAGGCAGGATTAGAACCTGCGACCATAGCAGTCGCGCGGTTCCAGAATGTAGCGCCTAGAACCGCTCGGCTACTCTGGTCGCCCATTCAAACAAATTGTAGCGGTGAGTGTTATTAGAAAAGGAAAAGATTATAATAGTTAACTTTGTGTTACACAGAGGTGTCGCAAGCAAAGGGCGACAGACAAAATAAGAAATCACATGAGTATAACAATTCTGAAGTCTTTGTTACATACATATTAAAAGCAACTGATTAGAGTTGTTAGTCTTGAAGCTGCTGTAAAACTGGGCCGCGACTGGTCGGGCGCAGCGCTTACATCCTCTTCGCATGGGGGCCGCTACTGTTGCGTTGTCGTCCTGGAGAGGGGTCGGTCAGCATGCGATTGGCTGCCGTCTTCTCACAGCCCTCTCTGCTGTAACGTATGCAACTGGCGTGTCGGCGCTTGACTTTACGCCGAAACAGGAAGGAAGGACAGCCATTTATGGAAGTGAAACACGGACGATAAATAGTTTGGACAAGAAGAAGGAGCGTATTTCTGTCGCCGAGGAACTGAACGATTGGCAGACAGTTGTATACAGACACTTGGTGACTATGTTGAAAAATAGTATCATCTATCTGTGTCACTTGGAAGTATAGTGCATGCCACTTGGAAGTATAGTGCAGCGTACAGTGTAAGTTAATTGGCCTGCTATAACGCTGTGTAACTTACTTTTTAACAATGAACACACCGTCCAGGCTACGTGGCTTTTCCAACGATTTGTACCCTGACCGTCTTTATTATGACTGTCTTGCTGGTTGTCATTTTTCGTCTCACCCACGATAATCGCAGGGGAACAGTAAGGGTAGGATGTGCATGAGACCGTGATTCTGCTGGAGAAAAGCAGAGTGATTTTGTTTGCTCTCGATTACCTAAATCTCATTTAAACAATTTTTGGTGGTTAGAGTGTGCATAACATACCTCCCAAATCATTCTCTCTTGTAGCAGTTAAAAAAAAAAAACTGTTGCAGAAGGAAATGATCATTAAGAGTGGCCATTTTCGCTTTAGCAATAAACACAAAGTTTGAATTCCCTCGGCGTGCACTAAATCGCCTTTTGCGTGTTGCAGCGATAATTTCAACGCAGAAGTTTTATTTAAAAAACAGAGTCTGTAGGCATTAAAAAGCCACACTTTACTTCATAGCGCTGGGGACAAGGGTTGAACATTCACCACATTCTATGATAGCCACTGATCATAGTAACGTGGGCGTACACAGGGGAGGTGTGCTTCCATTCTCAAAAAACCTTCACAGGTGGAATTGACATCACGTTGCCGCCACACGTACGTGTCAATTCAGTATCAATTGGAAGAACTGCGGAACCTAGGAGGTATGCCCAGAACCATTTCTTTTGAAGTCTCAAAACTATTTTGCAAATCACAACGAAACTATCAGTTGCCTTCTTCCCACTACCGCTAGCTCAGACACTGGGCACGCTTTTGAGTTGTACCAATATATTACTGAACAATAATCGTTCTCAATATAAAATTCGTGGTTTGTCGTATCGAGCAGCGCGGATTGGATTACCAACAGTAGAACTCGTACATTTGCAGGGCTGGTTGTTAGCGTGCAGAATAATTCATCAGAATCAGAAGAGATTTACCCCGTTCAGAAGTGCCCCTCCCCCCCCACTTCTCTCTCTCTCTCTCTCTCTCTCTCTCTCTCTCTCTCTCTCTCTCTCTCCTTTCTTTCTTTCTTTCTTTCGGGGGCGATGCCTTGTTTTGGTGCGTCTACTTGGTTCCACGGCAGATAGCGGCGGTTGTTGCTGGGGCGGCAGCAGTTCGTTTACACAGCAGCTAGCGGCGGCTTTCTGCGCAGTTTGGGTGTCCGGTGCGTGCCGGAGATTGATTGCGCCATCGATCGGCCGATGCGACAGCGACAGGGCCCGCGGTCGTGCTCGAATTTAGTAACCTCGTAGCCCACGCAAGTAGCAGTCGAATTGCCCTTTCCCATTACGGTTGAGACAGTCGTCATACTAATAACCTGAGTGTCAGTGGGATCCTTAATTTTCAGGTCACTGTCAGAACTTTCTGCTCATATTTTTAAAGCCTTTCACAGCCACATCCCGTATAAGCTGGTTGTTGCAGCAGTTGGAGGCACGGCAGGACAATCCGATATCGTTGTCTCGCCCAAATTGGCGTCTTAACTTTTACATCCCAGTTTCTCTCCGTCTGAAGTTGAGGTTGTTGTGGAGGAGGAGACCAGGCTGTGAGGTCATCGGTCTCATCAGATTAGGGAAGGATGGGGAAGGAAGTCGGACGCGCGATTGAACCGTCGTCCTCCCGTCTCTCCGTATGAAAAAAACTGCCAAGGCAAGGGTAGCATAGTGTAAAAGCGCCGACACGCACCTCAATAGCGCGTAACACGTGTGTGGCCGTCATCGTTGAACAGCTAGAATGAGGACTCGGTCCGCAAAACTGTACCGTGTCACTCAGCACGCCTCTGCCCATTGTACCTTGAGGCGTTTGTCCTACGGGAGCAGTATCCCGTGCCACCAGGCCCATAAGACACCGGTAGAACCGCCGACGGAGACAGGTCCACGTCTGTTGGACTGCTCCAACGTCGAAACAACACTGTGAGGTCGGTTACGGCCTAGCTGGCAGGATGGCAGTCGTGCCGTGCACTCCACGGTCCAGCACTATCTAGCAGTTTCGTACGACCCACTTCGATGTGTCTGTTGCTGTTTGCATACACGCTCGTCTCTCGTTGGACATTTCCTGTATGAGATGAAATGTCACGGTGTAACAAGCCCGTTTTTGAGAGAATGTCCATTCTGCCCTGTTGGCGCGCACTGACATGCTGATGTTGCGTCGTTGTCGTTAGTGGAGTATACTGACATCTTAATGAGAGTGCTGCTCGTAGAAATTTTTATACATTCTCTAAATTACCGATTTTCACAAACTTTAACTGCGACTCGAGCAAGTTAACTCCTTCAGAGGGCGTACGTTCATTGTTTCGCCTATTCGTTGTTTATGTTTTGGCGCTACTGATACCGAAGAAAAGGACTAATTTGTGCTCTTTGACACGTGATTGTTTATTTTTGAACGGGGGCTTGTTCTTTTAATTTTCTCTTGTATCAGTTTCAGCGAATGTTCTTCTATGCATTATTTCATATTTTTTCAGATATTTTTAGATTCAGTGGTTCACAGTGAAGTATCCCCTTCGTCCGTTCGTCAGAGGTTCCGTAAATGGAAATGATCGTATGGCATTGTTGGCCGGGAGGCCCCATGCGGGGGAGTCCTTTTTAGGTGACGCCACATCGGCAACTTGCGAGTCAATGATGACACCTAGTCCCCTGATGCGAATCGAACCTGGGCCCTCTGCGTGTTAGGCGGTAACGCTACCGTTACGCTACGGAGGCGGACGGACAGGTTCCGTAGCATCGCACGAACTTGCAGCTCGCTGCCACAGTGAGAACGATGTGCGACGCACGAGACAAATTACGAGGTGTATTGTATCGGAGATTTCTACGAAAAATTTATCGGCGGACCATTGTACTGGTACACTGTTAAATCACTCCAAATGGGAGTAGCCAGTCTCATTTTTACCCACGAGAGGGGGCTAAACGTATCACCACTCCATAGCCAGCTGTTTAATGACTGAGAAATATTTCGAGATCCGACCACTAGACTGGAAATGTACACCACTCATTCATTCACCGTGTCCAGCTGTATCCTAGCAACTAAAGCTGACAATCTCCACAAAAAAAGTAACGAAACGGGCGTATGTTTTAAAGTAACACGGTAAAAGTCAGACAGAAAAACCGACAGGGAAAAAAGTGGAATTTCTTCTTGAAAACGCCAATTGTTATTTGTTTGCACTTTCTTTTAATTTTACGTTCTGAGGCGTTTCGGCAGTGCAGCCATTCACAACTACAACGTTTACCCCGTTAACAGCATATTTTATACACGCCATTCACCATTGTCTTTTCTAGTTTGCGGGCTAAACATATCATTTGAGAAATGGCTACACAGCCGAAGCGCTGTTAACATGGGAGATAGAAAAGAATAACAGGCGATGCAGCAACCTTATTTCTTTCAAGAAGTTATCACGGCTGTGTATTCCATTCCAACTAATTATTCCGAGTGGACTTTGTTGGGTCAGTGAAACCTGACCAACTCTGTACTTTTATAAGTCGTAATAATTAGCAAAGTCACACCAGTTAACCCGAAAAAAAAAAAAAAAAACAAAAATCGTCAATCAGAACTCCAAACTCGCCCACAGAAAATCACTTTTTGATTCTACCAGGGTTTGCATGATTGAAAAGTATTTTGGTTGGTCACTAATGATTTCTGACTACCGACTTCTGCAAAACGACCTCCGCCCCAGAATTGTCACAAGACTTGCTTCCTGTGCACAGCGAGGTCTGACTGCCCTCGATTTCTCGGCGTCCCAGCTGCGCCACGGAATTGTTTTTAAAATGCAGCCCTTTCAGCTAGTCAGCCTCAGAAGCCATTTCTTGCTCTGTCTGATAGCACTGCTCCATGAACTGGTGCTTACTACAGACAAGTTTTCTTCCAGAGGATGTTGGGAAACTGCAGCCGTTGTGGAAAGTCACAAGCTCTCAACGCGCTCTAGTTCCCACCGACCACAACCTGTTTAGACGAACTCCAGAAAGCGTGATCCACCACGTCCGATCTGGACAATGCCACCTCTCCCCTTATGTCGGAAACTGTATCTCGAAGAGCCCAAAGACGCAGGCGGAAAATGACTGTGTGCTGTGTTCCGTTTTGCCCGTCTTCGAGTTAACCGCGTCACATGTGTCTGGCGTGTCTCCTACATAGCCATTAACTTTCCTCTTGCGCGCTGGAGTTGAAAGGGCGAGGGTCATGGTGTTAACAGGAACGACAGGGTGGGCTAAGGCGCAAATTCCGGGAGGGACGGCCAAGTTCGACAGGCGGCGGGACGAGAGGGGATCGCCGGCGGAGGGGAACCATTAATCAGCCAGTTACTGGCTGCTGGCGGCCCGCTGCAGCTGGCCGAATGGAGCCACGCTTTCCTTCACATTTCACTCCCTGGGGCTTCGTGGGAGGACCAGAAGAAACAACGTCAATAACAGTTCGTTTATTTTGCTGTATATGACATCTAGCTATAATGAGTTAAGATGGAATACTGAAATCTGCTCTGCCTGGCAGCGTAATAATGTTTTTAAGGTAGAAAAATAGAAACGCATTCTTTTGTCAGTTCTCCAAATAACGTACTTTCGATAGTGGTCGGTTTCCTGGGCATTTTATCGTTGATATTCCAGTATATAAAATGTAAACTGGAAATGGCAAGAAAAGCGTTTCTGAAGAAGAGAAATTTGTTAACATCGAGTATTGATTTAAGTGACAGGAAGTCGTTTCTGAAAGTATTTGTATGGACTGTAGCCATTTATGGAAGTGAAACACGGACGATAAATAGTTTGGACAAGAAGAGAATAGAAGCTTTCGAAATGTGGTGCTACAGAAGAATGCTGAAGATTAGATGGGTAGATCACATAACTAATGATGTGGTATTGAATAGAATTGGGGAGGAGTTTGTGGCACAACTTGACTAGAAGAAGGGATCGGTTGGTAGGACATGTTCTGCGGCATCAAGGGATCACCAATGTAGTAAGTTGAAATAAGTGGTTCATGTAATGTTAATACAACAGCTGATTCCTCAAACTGGGGGCCTATCAAGCACGGGGTCCCACAGGGTTCGGTCTTAGGTCCTTTACTGTTCTTGATATACATTAATGACTTACCATTACATATTGATGAGGATGCAAAGTTAGTTCTTTTTGCTGATGATACAAGTATAGTAATAACATCCAAAAACCAAGAACTAAGTGATGTAATTGTAAATGATGTTTTTCACAAAATTATTAAGTGGTTCTCAGCAAACGGACTCTCTTTAAATTTTGATAAAACACAGTATATACAGTTCCGTACAGTAAATGGCACAACTCCAGTAATAAATACAGACTTTGAACAGAAGTCTGTAGCTAAGGTAGAATTTTCAAAATTTTTAGGTGTGTCGATTGATGAGAGGTTAAAACTGGAAGCAACACATTGATGGTCTGCTGAAACGTTTGAGTATGCTATTAGGGTTATTGCAAATTTAGGTGATAAGAATTTCAGTAAATTAGCTTACTATGCCTACTTTCATTCACTGCTTTCGTTTGGTATCACATTCTGGGGTAATTCATCGTTGAGTAGAAAAGTATTCATTGCTCAAAAACGTGTAATCAGAATAATTCCTGGAGCCCACCCACGGTCATCATGCAGACATCTATTTAAGGATCTAGGGATCCTCACAGTAACCTCACAGTATATATATTCACTTATGAAATTTGTTGTTAATAATCCAGCCCAGTTCAAAAGTAATAGCAGTGTGCATAGCTATAACACCAGGAGAAAGGATGATCTTCACTATGCAGGGTTAAATCTGACTTTGGCACAGAAGGCGGTAAATTATGCTGCCACAAAAGTCTTTGGTCACCTACCAAACAGCATCAGAAGCCTGACAGATAGTCAACCAACATTTAAAAATAAATTAAAAGAATTTCTAGATGACAATTTCTTCTACTCATTGGCTGAATTTTTAGATATAAATTAAGGGAGGGAAAAAAACTAGCTTAAGCATTAGTGTCATGTAATATTTTGTGTAATGTAATATCTTGTACAGACATCTTTCATTAACCTGACACGTTCCACGTCATTACGAAGTGTCGTATTCATGATCTATGGAACAAGTATTAATCTAATCTAATCTATCGGAGGGGAGCGTGGAGGGTAAAAATCGTAGAAGGAGACCAAGACATGAATACACTAAGCCGATTCAGAAGGATGCAGGTTGCAGTAGGTACTGGGAGATGAAGCAGCTTGCACAGGATTGAGTAGCATGGAGAGGTGCATCAAACCAGTCTCAGGACTGAAGACCACAACAAAAACAACATTCCAGTATGACCAGTTTGGCTTCACGAGAGGTAAAGCCACCAGAGGGATGTTTCTTACGTTGCTCTTATTATGGAAGCAAGACTGACTTAAAAACATTATGACGCCGTGGGAGGATTTGTTGACCTAGAAAAAGAGTTCGATGGTGTAAAATCAGAGAAAATTAGTATCAACTGTAGGATGAGATATGGAGTTTATCGTCCCATTGACAATGAAGGCGAGCCGGAGCACAAGCTCGTATTGGTTCAGGGATGGGGAAGGAAATCGGCCGTGCGCCTTACAAAGGCATCTTACTGGCATTTTCTTGGAGCTATAGGTACCACCCCTGCCTATCGTTTGAGTTGCTTTTTTTTGCGTAGTACGTTCGAATGTCGCCGGCGTCAGTACGAACCGTCTAAACATAAGCTTTAATCGAGAACAGTTGGAGCTGTAATAACTTGTTGCTATTTCATGCCCGAGCTGCGGCTCGCTTGTTCAGTGGGGCGTAATGTGACAGGGATAATTGGCACGTTGGCGTTAAGGTAGCCAGTGTGGCGGACCCGTGGAAGACGTGCTCCCAGAACGGCGAGCGCAGCCAATAAGGCGGGCCGAGTGGAGTGACGGGGTGGCCGTCATTAGCGGCGTCGGCGGCGGCCACTCGGGCATGCCCGTCCGGCTGAACCGTAGTGGAGGAGACCCAGGGCCGGCGGGACACCGGCTCGTTCACCGCAAGCCCGTGCTTCACTGCTGTTGCAGTGGGGCTCTTGGCTGACCAGCAGAATTTCTACGCCTTTTCTTTCTTTCTTTTGCTTGCGCCTTTTTCCCGCAATGACGTAGGGTCGGCATGGTTAATCGGATTTGGCAAGGTTAATGGAAGGGGTGGCCGGGATGCCCTTCCTGCCGCCATCCCGTACACCCGGGACGGAATGAGTGTACCCTAACTGTCTGTTTTTAGCGTAATCCATGGAATAGTGCGAATGTGGTCAGATGTCTGCGAGCCCTGTAACTGGGGCGGGACGTGGAGACCAGCCCGGTATTCACCTAGTGGGTTGCGAAAAACCGCCTAAAAACCACATCCAGGCTGGCCGGCACACCGGCCTCCGTCGTTAAGCCGCCGGGCGGATTCGATCCGGGGCCGGCGCGCCTACCCGAGTCCAGGAGGCAGCGCGTTATCACTCTCGGCTAACCTGGCAGGTCTGGAGAATTTCTACATCAACCCTACCGAAAACTGATGTTATCCCCCTGGCTTTTTGGCGATTCACAAACGGCAGATTCAGAGTTCGATTCTTCCCTTATCCTTTTGCAATTATTATTATTATTATTATTATTATTAGTAGTAGTAGTAGTAGTAGTAGTAATAGTAGTATTAATAATGTCATTGTCATCATCATCATCATCATTGTATGAAAACGTCCGCCCCCGGTAGCTGAGTGGTCAGCGCGACAGAATGTCAATCCTAAGGGCCCGGGTTCGATTCCCGGCTGGGTCGGAAATTTTCTCCGCTCAGGGACTGGGTGTTGTGTTGTCTTAATCATCGTCATCGTTTTAACCCCATCGACGCGCAGGTCGCCGAAGTGGCGTCAAATCGAAAGACTTGCACCAGGCGACGGTATACCCGACGGGAGGCCCTAGTCAAACGACATTTATATTGTATGAAAACGTTTTATGTAGTTTGTTTATATCCATATTTACTTTTGAATCACAGTTCTGAAAAATGCCCTACATGATCAGAAGTATCCCGATAACTGTTAGACATTAGTATCGGGTGTGTCCACTCCAGTTTGAAATATACTGTGGACTCTTTCATTGAGCTGTGTTAATGTCCGTGGAGGAATCATAGCCGATTCTTCTTCAAGTTCCGAAACCAGAGAAGGTAGTGATGTTGGACGTTGAGGCTTGGAGCGAGTTCGACGTTCTGACTAATGTCAAAGCCTTCCATTATGTTGAAGTTGTGACACCGCGCAGGCCAGTCCGTTTCAGGGATGTTAATGTCGACAGACTTATTTTTCGCAGATACTGTTTTATGGCAGGGTGTGTTGTCGTGGTGATAACAATCGTCGTCTCTGAACTGTACCTTCGCTTCACGCACCATACAATGCTGCAAAATCACTTCATATTCTGTATGTAGCATTTTATTAAGCGCAATAGAGGTACCACAAAAAACACTTAAATATCGTAAAACCGCCTCTCCCGTATTTCACTGTTGGCGCTACACATGAGGCTGGTAACTTTCTTGATGCCTTCGCCAAACTCAAACCCTTCCATCGGATTACCACAGGGGATAGCGTGATAACTTCCAATCGTTTCCAGTCGCACACTGTGCAGCCGGCCGTTGTGGCCGAGCGGTTCTAGGCGCTTCAGTCCGGAACCGTGCTGCTGCTACGGTCGCAGGTTCGAATTCTTCCTCGGGCATGGATGTTTGTGATGTCCTTAAAGGTTAGTTAGGTTTAAGTAGATCTAAGTTCTAGAGGACTGATGACCTCAGATGTTAAGTCTCATAGTGCTCAGAGCCATTTGAACCATTTTGTACACTGTGCAGTGGCGTCGTTATTTACACCATCTCAAGCATCGTTTATCGAAGACTACAGAAATGTCTGGCTGCAGACAGCGACAGTACGAGGAAATGAATTGCATGGATACTATTTTATATTGACTTTTTTTTATAAAATCAGTCTTCATGTTGTTTTTTTCCTAATGGAACATATTTCTCCTTCTGTCATGCCTTCTCTCAACTTGCTGTGGTTCTTCGGTTCCACTTGTGGATCCGTGAATCTTGTCACATTTTTTGTTCGCAGCAAGAATGATCAACCTGTGAATGGGCGGTTTTTCCTGGCTGAAATGTTTCCCGCGCCCATTCGCATCGCGAAACAATCCACGTGGGCTAATCCTCAGTAAAGCAAATGAAAAGGTTCGGTATTCAGCAAAGGTTTAAATTTTTTAGGATTTCTTGGCAGTTTAGAGATGTCAGTTTTCACGATACTAAAATCTCCGAACTCATCTGAATTTTTTTTTTAAATTAAGATTTGTAAAAACATAAATGGTTTTAGTAATGTATGTGGAGCGGACATGCTTCTATTCGAATTGTGACCCAGTCGTCTTCATCAAGTGCTGCGAACTGTGTTCTTATACATACTCGCCTGCTACTGTGACGCAGAAAATGTGACTCATAGTGGGCAGCTGCCCATTAGCGATCATCACAACTCCGGATTCAGTAGTGTTGAGTGAACCGCAGTATTTTTTTGCCGTTGGTGCAGACACTGACCGTCTGTCTGGAGAGTCATGTGCTGCTGGATTCGCTGAGCGTTGTGGCAGACACTAGTCTGATTACTTCCTAGTTTATTTGGGCGGCGAGATGCTCCATTCTTGCATGTCGTACTTTACTCCCCCGTCCGACATCACTCACTCTTGCCGCCCCACAGTTCCTGATATTCCCGTCAGAAGCTGCATACCGCAGTACGGCGATGGACATTATCATGCGTCTTGCAGCCACCATGAAAAGTGCTGAATCTGAAAACGGTGTGATCGATAATACAAAACGTGAAATAAAAGGAATATTGTCTGATACCGTGGCTACAAACTTGAGGCGTAGAAATCTGTCACCGCAAACGATACATTAATTGTTCAGAAGCGTTGTGTCTGTCTTCCTCTAATTTTATCAGGGATTTCGGGAGGGTCTTCTGTTTTCCCAAAAACTTTCACTTACATGTTTCTCCTTGTTTCACAACTATAAACAGTTATTTTACTCTTAGGAGCAGACCGGGATGGCCGAGCGGTTCTAGGCGCTTCAGTCCGGAACCGTGCTGCTGCTAGGGTCGCAGGTTCGAATCCTGCCTCGGGTATGGATGTGTGTGATGTCCTTAGGTTAGTTAGGTTTAAGTAGTTCTAAGTTCTATGGGACTGATGACCTCAGATGTTAAGTCCGCCCGCATGTCGTGGTCGTGTAGTAGTGTTCTCGCTTCCCACGCCCGGGTTCGATTCCCGGCGGGGTCAGGGATTTTCTCTGCCTCGTGATGGCTGGGTGTTGTGTGGTGTCCTTAGGTTCGTTAGGTTTAAGTAGTTCTAAGTTTTAGGGGACTGGGTGACCATAGATGTTAAGTCTCATAGTGCTCAGAGCCATTTACTCTTAGGAGAGAGAGGACAGACATAGCGTGCATCTGTGAGACGCACACTGTCACTGTCTCTCTCTCTCTCTCTCTCTCTCTCTCTCTCTCTCTCTCTCTCTCCCCCTCCCTCCCTCCCTCCCTCCCTCCCTAAAACAAACACACACACACACACACACACACACACAGATAGAGAGAGAGGTAATTTCAATGGACAAATGTTCCAGATGTAAATTAAAAACAGTTGTATCGCCTGATTGCGGCATAGGTTTTCGGGAGGTTTTCTTTGGTTGTAAGGCAAATGTCAAAACTGGTAACCCCTCCCATATATTCTCAGTTTTGAACGCTTGTGTCCCATTACCAGCTTGCCTGCTAATCAGCTGAAAAGAATCGCCACTTCACAGTAGGCCGGATTGCAAAGAGCCCGCTCTATTGCTTGAAGTAGAGACTGGAAGGAAAAAGGTAAATATACATGCGTGATATGGGTGCTTTTTAGAGTATCCGTAATATGATACGGCACGCGTAAATATGGCATTAAAAGTAACTGAAAAAAAATCCTCTTGTGAAACCGGCGAGTTAAAGGAAAGAGTTCGTCTGTAAATCTTGAATATTTCTTACTGTTCACTTGAGCTTGAACAGTTAGTGGCCACACACTTCCATAAGGTTGTATCTGCCAGTGGATGAGACACGTTTCTGGTCACAGCTGCTGTCGAAAGCGTAAGAGAATAGCATTGCAAATACCGCTCTCTCGCCGTTGAAATTATTCGCAGAGTTATTCCTACTTTGCATAATTTAATTATATTTGAATGCAAAAATCGCGATAACTCAGTTTCTTTCTGTGTACTCCGCAAGTTCTAAGTTTGAACAAGACTTGGCACAATCGATGGGACCTAAACTCCTTACAAAGTTGGCACTAAGTTCCCCTGTAGCGGCTTTTCTCTCCTTTAAGAAACTCGTTTCGTGACGTCCGATAAACCACCGGGACGAGCGGCACGTGTTTCCTGTGTAAACTGCAACGGCGAGTGACTTTTATTCGGAGCGGTGATTGCTGCTGCCTTACTCCATTCGCTACGCAGTAACTCATGATTTTTTGAAGAGTCTGTTCACGGGGCTTGTCGCGGTACAAAAGATAAAAACAGTCTCAGGTTTTTGCAGCTCAATCTCTCACTTCCTGAAAAAGTAGTGCGTTTTGCCAGCTCGAGATAAGCGACGTCCGACTGCCTTCATCAAAACGTTAGCGCTTAAAAGCAGCGTCCTTGTGGGTCATAAGTAGAGTCGTTTCCTTCCTGTACGCTTTAAATACAATCTAATGGAAAAATTTAAGCTACTTACATAACGCAGATGATATGACATTAGGGACCTAAAGAAGTAGACGAACTTAAGAGCATCTTTGACCTTACGGATTTCTCCGTGTGCTTTATTCCTGACTTTCTTCCTGGGTTGCTTCGCTCACCGTTCATAGCCCCGCCATTAGCACAATCCGACAACACCAGTGGGGGCACCCGGACTACAACGAGACTTTTAGAACTCATGTTGGTGTCCATCGTGTACTTCGGACATTGCGTACTGTTTTGCGCAAAGGCCTAAGATAGCTTTATGTCAATCAGACTACGATTAATTCTGTAATTCAGTAGAATTTCCAAATCGATGTAATTTAGCTACCAATTACAAAACAAAAACCTACACTTGCATTACTATTGTATTAATGGGCAATACTACAATTAATAGCAATGATAATAAGAATGATAATTATAATAGCCCTATGTCAAGCACAACACCCACACCAATCAAGTAGGCAACTTTCTACATCACCGAAGGAAGTTCAGTTGTGGTAACATCACGTTCGGTATGAGTTACAACATCTTAAGCTAATGTAAGTATGACAGTAATATTATTTCCTACCATTTCTGTATCGAAGCCTAAACTTTCATTAGATCAAAGCAACACACAACATTATCGCATTTTTGTGTTTTGAGTCATCCTCACCTGCGTTTGTAATAATTTATGTAGTTTATAGTTCCGTCTATCGCGCAGTTGAAATTTGTCATGTATATTTACGCCAAGCACATCTACGTACTCCGCAAGTCAGCTAACTGTGTGGCGGTGGGTACTTCTAGAACCACTAACTGATACCCTTCTCTGCCCCTCTCGCGAATGGCGCGAGGGAAGAACGATTGCTAGTTAGCCTCTGTATCAGCTCGGATTTCTCGAACTTTCTCGTCGTGGTCATTTCACGAGACGCATGTTGGAGGAAGTAATATGTTGTCAGACTCTTCCCGGAAAGTACACTCTTGAAATTTTAATAGTAACTTAAGCCACTCCATGATGCACAACGCCTCTCTTGTAGGGTCTACCACAGGAATTTACTGAGTATCCTTGCGACGCTCTCGCGCCTTCTGATCGAACCCGTGACGAATCGCACCGCTCTTCGTTGGATTTCCTCTGTCTCTTCTATCAATCCTACCTAGAAAGGGCATCCAGATTGATGAACAGTACTCAGGGCCGGCGGAACAAGATCCTTGTAAGCTACTTCCTTCGTGGATGAATTACATTTCCTTAAAATTATTTCTGTGAATCTCGCGTGTGGCATCTCCTTTTCTTACAATCTAATTTATAAGGTCGTTGCACTTAAGATGGATGGTTACTCTTAGATATTTTATAGTAGGTGCTGTTTGTAGCAATTTGTCATCAGTAGTTTAGTTGTGCAGTAGTGGATTTATTTTCTTGTGTATGTGCAGTATGCTATATTTATTTACGTTCATGGTCATGTGTAAGAGACTGAGTCAGTCATCTCTGTAGGTCCTTCTGCAAATCGATAGCGTCTTCTAATGTTGCTACCTTCTTATAGGCAACCATATCGTCTGCGAACAGCTTTAAAGAGTATCGAATGCATTCTACTAGACCATACATTGTGAACCAGGTGTGTACAACCTTTTAACTTATTGCGCCACATTAGAAGAAGATGAATATTTTTGGGCTGCACATAATATACTTAACACTAACTGCATCCTCTGTGGGAAAAAAAAGGAAATATATTTAGTTAACACGCATCGTACTGTGGCGGAAGGTTCAAATTAAAAAATGGTTAAAATGGCTCTTAGCACTATGGGACTTAACACCTGAGTTCATCAGTCCCCTAGACTTAAAACTACGTAAACCTGACTAACCTAAGGACATCACACACATCCACGCTCGAGGGAGGATTCGAACCTGCGACCGTAGCAGCCGCGCGGTTCCAGAGTGAAGCGCCTGGAACCGATCGGCAACACCGGCAGGCAGGTAAGCATTACTCATCACGTTTATAATATGCGTTAACAAACATGGATTAAAGGCCACTGGTGATGCTTCGTAAATAAAAGGAAGTGAAACGCGATTGGCACAAAAACAAACAACTTGTTAAGTCATTGTTGAAGCATTCTGGACGAGGATGTTAAACGTTGGCGTGCCGTGACGCACTGGAATACTGCTCGTAAACGTACTTGTAGGGTAGAGGAGACGGCTGAGAGCTCCGTTGTGGTGCGCCAACGCTCTCGGCTTACACTGCGGTGCGCCAGCTAATTGGCAGATAGGCGAGCCGCCGTACACGGGCTGCAGGCATCGCGCGCACGTTGGGAATACGAGGCCACGGAATGTAGGGAAACACTAAAAACAGATGTCGGCTTGTTGTCACTCTGCTGCAGAAATCTATAGAGGAGTGCTAACGTCATATACGTTTCTCATCTTGTAGTACTTAGTACTGTGTGAACTATCATTAGTTACATTAAATCTTTGCAACAGTTTTCGTGTCTCAAGTCGTTGATGCGATACGTTTCGTATGTTATTATGGTGCCCCTAGAAGAGTTTTATTCATTTGATTTAGCTGTCGCAATAGGAAAAACAATGTTATTTAATTCTTTTATTAAAGAAATAGAAAATAAGCTGCAAACCAACTTTTCAGTATTCGCGACCCAAATTTTCAGTCATAATTTTCATCCCCCACCCCACCCCACCCCCTTTCGTCATACGGTAATTTATATATTATTTTGACCCAAAAGCTACAAAGTTACAAACTTCACACATTACCAAGTTTAACAAACACCGATCGTCTATATTGACAAAGGCAAGCGGCGAAATCAAAACACAATTTAGTAACAAATCGTACTTTGAATTTTGGCCAGGGTGGAATGATTAGCTTTCAGCACTGAGAACACAGCATTTCGTATAGTATTACTATTTTCTACATCCTATCTGTGTGAAACAGTATTTTCTATGTTGGCTGATTTGAAGACAGAACAAAAATCTCAGCTTAACTTTAAAAAAGAACTCAAGAGTGTCTATCTCTTAAATATTGCACCCTCCTCCGAAAAACTTTGCTCTGCAACATAGGCACAAGGAAGTCAGTAATAATTACAAAACTTGTTTCTAATTTAGTGTAGAACAGTTAATTACTAAATGCATTCTGCCGTACTCATAGAGTCCTGTGTATAAGCTCTTTATGTAAATGTAAATGTGAATTTATTATATGATTTTTTTATCATGACAATATATTTTGCTTGCTTTTCATTCGGTAAATTGATGAAGTTTTGGATTCATATTTTTTACAGTCCGATAAGTTCTCACCCCCTCCCCCCTCCCCGTTTAGTGTTATCGCTGCACGAAGCCAGCGAGTTACAGTTGTTGTCCGTTTTACGTACTTAATCAGCTTCAGTAACGATCCGTGGCACGTTCTAATAATACGTGAAAATTTAGTACTCCTCTGCAATTTAAACGTCTCTCAGTATCGGTTGCATTCCATTTTGTTTTCACCTTTCATGTATTTACAACGGTGCAAGCCAAATTTTATTTTCTGTGCGATTATAAGTGATGGAAGTGCGCTATAAGCTGTTACCTCTCTGGAAGAAGTGCTTTGAGGTAAAGTTCAATGAACTCTTGTCTCCTCCGTGAGGAAGTTGTCTTACGGGCGACGGGGGAAGTTCCGTATCGGTAACAATTAAAGAGTTGGAACGTGCTGTCGTGAGCAAAGTTAGCCAGCGGGGTGGTGGGAGGGAGGGGCTGTTTTGACGGAAGCGCAGTCGGAGAACGGCACCAGTTCATCACAGCATCGACACGGCGGGGCCGGCGACCTCAGCTGCCGGCGGAAGGACGAACAACTTCCTCTGCCACATCACAACCCTTCAACTGTTCTTTAGTTCTCCGTAAAATTCAAGTCTACCAATTACAGAATGATCTGTAGCCAGCGGATAAATATTATATTGGCAATAGTGGTAGGTTTCTTGCTGTTTGGACCCTCCCCCAAGTCAACCAACCAACTAAATTTGAACACTCAATTTAACGATCACATTGATTTGCTGAAGACTGGAGAAATCCAACAAATCTGTAGTAGTAGCGGCGTATATTTAAGACACAGGTCACCCAGTGAAAACTGAAGACAACACAGAATTTCTATACAAAATCTAAAGATGTGAAAAGACGAAATTCAAGTTGAAATTGAAATATTAAAGCGTAGTACAGTAAACAAGAATACTGTTGTAAATGAAATAACGGAAATTGAAAGCACAAAATTTTGCAATAGCCCTAAGCCTAGATTAATACATTAGATGTTGTTTTTGTTTTATTTGGCCTCCATATGTTGTGACACCTTGACGCTGGTCATCACAACAGCATTGATGCGTTCTGTGAGCTGTTCCAGTGTTCTCGGCACTGTGGAGTAGGTAAACACGGTCCTTAAGATACCCCCAAGGAAACAAGGCATTAGCTCAGAGTACATGATGGACCAAAGGAAAAGAGCCACATAATCTTCACCACTACGCGCAATCCAGCGATGAGTAACTTTGTCGACGAGGTAGTGAAGGACATCGATGCTCCAATGAGGGGGGGGGGGGGGGTCTCGTTAAACATGACATTTTCGGAATCAGCGGTCAATGTGGAAACAACGACATGTGCAACATTTCAGGCTAAGAGGTACTAGTCACACTGTTCACACGGAAGGAAAAGACCCATACAGCTTCGTCTGTAACATTGCACGTAACAGTTTAACCTTTGGCGAATCCCGTCATTGCGCCACAGTTTCATGAGGATTTTCCGTGCTCCACGCTCTCAAATTTGGCGATTAACCTTTCCATATGCTTGAAAGGTGGCTTCGTCGCTGAGTATCAAGTTTGGGGCGAACTGTTCATCCCCGAGTGATTCCTGCGTTATGTCGTAACATTGAAGGCGCCGGCTATAATCTTTCGGTTTTAATTGTTGCTCGATGTGCATACGGCACAGTTCGAAATATAACCGCCGTCGCAAAATCTTTCACAAAGTTCGCTGCGGTATTCAAAATTCATGGCTTGCGCGGACTATTGCTCTTTTTGGACTGCGTTCGGAACATTCCCTCGCCCTTTCCACTGCTGCATCTGGCATACTTCTTCGACCGATACTTTTCCGTTTACAGACACAACCAATGTCCTTAAATTCTCGCTACCAACGCACGATTCTCTATTTTCATGGTGGATCTTTTCAAAAATGCCCTCTGAGTGCACGCTGCACTGTCGTAACAGATAAACATTTCGCAAACTCCAACACACACACACACACACACACACACACACACACACACACACACACACACAGTCTTTTATTTCCTAACTTGTCGCCATATTGTTAGGACACTGCACTGATAACGTCAGCTGGTGGGCCCCATGCAAACTAGATGAGTTTACGGTACTAGTTGTGCGTCAGTCATATTTTACACGAATTACTTCGGAAAACATAGAACCTTTTTTTTTTTAAAAAAAAAAGAAGGAATTATTTATAGTGGCCCTGTATTGTTCCAAGGAATCGAACATGACATTTTATCTGGATATTATACTTTCTGCATGCGGTGTGACGAACAATGCAAGAAGCGTTCAAATTTGTAAAAAAAAGTACGATCACCGATTTCTCAGTCGAAATCTCCAATCCATTGTAACAGCCATTGAAGACTTTTTCATTTTTTTAATTGGCCTTTGAGTGTGTACTTAATTTAACCATCGGCAACACATAGTGACAATGTACACATAATTGAATAAACAAATACAGAAATGCATATTTACAAGAATAAAAAGCTTAACTGTTACAGGTTTGTACATGATGTCTTAAAAATTGAATTGAATTGGAAAATAATTAAAATTGCCCTGGCTTACAATTCACACCATTTCTGAAATATCTTCATCAGCAAGACATATTTATAATTGACGTACACCATTAAAACCTACAGATTGTGACCAGTACTCTTGATGAAGTTAACTATCACTTTACATAGACGAACGTCTCTAGTACACAAAAGAGAAGAAGCTGATTGTGGAAGATGGTAGCCCATACTCAGCAATGTCTTCAGAAAGACCAACCGTTCACGGTCAAATTTGGGGCACATAAATAAGATGTGGTTGACATCAGCTTCCGTCTCAGGATCACGCAAATCGAGTTCCGCCTTGAATTTCTCACAGCAGGATATTTACTGGTCACTGCTTAGAAAGTTAAGGTCCAATCCAGTAGTTTAATATAGTGGTTCCACCAAGAAATATGTTACGAATTAAAGTAGGGACCCAAGAATCGTAAGTAAAACCTGTGGCGTGCGGCGATAATTGAAATAATTAGTATAATATATGGATTCCAAAATAGCGCTATGCGTCCATCTATGGGAATTCCTCAGTTGGCTAGACGTCTAACATCACTACATTGGAGTGTACTTTCTCGTACCGCGAGATACCTAAGTATTCATTGTGAACAGCAGTTGTCTCAAGACATTACCCTTGGGAAGAGCGGTTGCGCCTCCCGTTACCAAGAAATTTTCATTAACAAGCTTTGAAGTGATACTGAGACAAATGCTTTTCGATAGTCTCGAAATATTGCATCTACCTTACACCCTTGATCCGTGGTTCTCGGCATGTAAACAAAACTGCAGTAACTTGGTATACTCGTTACCGCAACTTGGCAAAATGTGTGTATACGTTATTGTTGATCACGATAATGGGAAATTCGAAACTAAAATAGGACTAATATCACCAAAATTATACTCAGCAGTGTTATTTAAGCAAGTTTGCAGCCTCCTGAATTGAGAAAGGAAGAACGAATACATGTTAATAGTACGTAACTGGAACGAATTCCGTTTTACTGTCCACAGTGGCTCTAATGTAGGTGAACTTGAGCAAAGAGTGAAAGAATTTGATGGAGAAAGTGCGCAAGTAGACCAGAAAATCAATTACAGCAGGAGAATGGATTGTGTAACCAACATATCGAAAAGAAGGTAGTACTATACAAATTAACAACGAAGTCAGAGACCCAGTGAGGGAGTTTTTATACAGCTTCTGTTTCACCTAAAGTGAATTTTGGGAGTCTCTTCCGGTGACGGAAGGAAACAGTGACGAACTACGCTGTTCTGTGAACTTCTATACCTTTTCCGTTAAAGGAATGTGGGCGGTAGACTGAAGAACAGTGATAATTTCTTGCAATGGTGAGTAATTTTTATGCTATTTTATTCGTTGATGACTTACATAATCTGAGTATTTTTCCAATGGAAATGCTGGTATTCTTTACGCGCAGTGCCCTAACTTGAGGGAGACAGAGGTGAGCTAGACCAAGATCGTACCCGTGTGGTGGATTGGCGATCCTTGTTCCGGAAAAGCGGGTAGCCTTGTGTTGTACATAGGCTGATTTTCACATTTATCTAGATAATCGCCGGTCTTATCCCCGACCTTCGCGTCAGAAATTGTCATACACAATTGATAGATGATAGCGCACAAAGTTGATATGATGATTAGACAAATCACGCTCACAGTTTCCTTCCGTTAGGGCAACTGACGACCATGGGAACCGGAAAAGCATTTGGCGACACAGTTTGAAAAAATTTGCCCAATTTCCTCTACAGAGCAGGCAGAACATGCCATTCACAATCCGTACTCCAAAGCTACAGCACGCTGTATTGTTTCCTACCTAAACTTAGCAGCAAAAAGGGAACAATCAGTACCAGACTGCGGCCATCGGACCACGACCGACTCCTCCGCTCCTGGAAAGTACCAGGTTGTATTGTGTATATAGTGGCCAACGCCGGCGTGACAGTAGACTGTGCACGGAGCGCGTAGCCCGACCGCGTTTGTTTGTAAACAGGTGTGTGTGTGTAGGGGGGCGGGGCCGGCCGCACGTGGCCTGGACGCGTGCCAGCGTCCGCTAGCGCCGTGCGGTCGCGGCCCACACTTTCTGGCCAGCTGTTTACCTCAGCTGCGTGGGATCGTTGGCCTTTGCAACTGCGACCGAAGCACGTCCGCGTCACTAGGGACGTCAACATCCCGCGGTTGGCTACTTACGCAGTGAAAGAACCCAAAGAAGAACAGCATTATTTCCACCTGGCCGTTTGGTTAAAATGTCTACGTCTACACACTCGTATATACTCCTGAAAACGCCTAAAGATGTTAGACTTAAAGTTCTGTTTCGATGCCACTGCCATTTCCCCCCTTTCCTCTTGCATCCGCGAATGCTGCGTGGCAACAACGGAAACGTTCCTTTTTGTCGTACCTCGAAGAACCAGCTGCGTTACGCGAAGTCAAACTCGTTGCTGGGTACAGAATCCACACACACTGTTGGTGATGCACGGTGCGCGAAATAAAGAATTCGACCTGCTGCTCCGCAGATTAAATCGGAAACGTTTATTGGCGGACCCGGATTAATTCTCTGCACTGTTACACATGTAGGATCAGTGAAAATAAGGGGACTGCTATCCTCGCTTTGAGCTGTGAGACAGGATGAAACTTTCCACACCGTCATAGTCGGTAATGAAACCATGGAACAGTCCAGTACTTCCCCAGGTTTGACCACTGTGCTGGAACGTACACCGCAAACAGTTCATATAACTTGTACAACTGGGTCCCAATAGTTCCCTCCTATAATCTCACGAAAAAAAGGAATAAAATTTAAGGTCAGTAGAGAAAGACACAAAAACACCACATGCAAGTTTCTACGGAAACTAATATACGTCATTGTCTTCACTGGACACTTCGCCAAGTCCGTCTCATTCACTAAACACTACCAGGCAACTAGCTGCTTGGCTCCTCGGACTGATTCGACGTCTCTGCTTATTGAGCGTGAGCACACTCATTAAACGGCAACACTCGGCCGCTAGGAAGCAGGAATGAATCAACCTGCTTAGGGGTACCCGCTTTCGGAGTTTCACAAATTTTCTTGCTGTAATCTATGGTAAAGATCTTTTCCCTACTTCATAAGAACACTACAAAACACCCCTTCAAAATGGTTCAAATGGCTCTGAGCACTATGGGACTTAACATCTGAGGGCATCGGTCCCCTAGAACTTAGAACTACTTAAACCTAACCAACCTAAGGACATCACACACATCCATGCCCGAGGCAGGATTCGAACCTGCGACCGTAGCAGTCGCACGGTTCCGGACTGCGCGCCTAGAACCGCGAGACCACCGCGGCCGGCAATCAGAATAACACAGGCACTGCAATATCGTAGTCGTGATTAAGTACGGACGTTGAGTGCACAATTAAGCTGTAGTAATGTAGCACTGGCAGGCCGAAAAGATCGATTTTCTTGGTAAAATGGCCTCTAACAAAGCTGTGTATAGAAAATTAGGTGATGTAGTGTATAGAACTGCAAATATGCTCCATTATCGAAGAGTGATTTGTGCTAAGAGTTCGATGATGTACTCCAACCTACACAGGAAACGCGTACAAAATCGTTCACTTCCGCCATGAGAAAATATAATGCTACTTCAAAAGAAAATTGAGCACAGAGCAACGCCACTGATAAATCCCCGTGACAAAACAGTGCACTATTAGTATCTTGTTTAGGTTACAGCAATGTGCTTGTATGGGCTAATGACGATTTTTGTAGCTTATCATTCAACGATGTAAGTTTTTCGAATACTGTAAATTTATCTTAATTATTTATCACATTTACAGAATACACATCATACAGCTGCCCTGTTTGCGTCTACTGTCGTCACAAATTCGGTAATGTGTCAAAAGTGTGTGTGTGTGTGTGTGTGTGTGTGTGTGTGTGTGTGTCAGCGTAATTGTTAGACATTTTCTGAACAGAGATTAAATATAAAAATAAATTCAAAGCAGTTTCCAGTGTTACAAACACACACACACACACACACAACCTTTGTCTGTGTAGTGGCAGTGTCGCGGGTCTTTGGTTATACTTGCGAACTCTTGTACTCCCTGTACTTCCTACGCGGTTGTAATCCGCGTACCCGACAACAGACTCAAATGATGAGTTTTTTGTTAAATGGGCAGCGGCGGAGACCCGCGAGTCAGACCCCCCAGCGTATGGAGGTGGCGAATTCGGAGATGACGTCATAGGAGCTGCTGGCGAGTTTAAAGCCTGTATACGGAGCCCGTTTCTGACGTCCTGTCTACACATCACGATGGCTGCCGGCCGACTCCAGACTAGGCTAGCTCCACATCTCTACACGAGATTATCTAACATTAAGCTTTCCAGCCAACCAGAGTCACGAGCAGAACGTAGGTATTTTCGTGGACGATTTCCTGCTCCAGTTAGTAGACATGGCAGGATTTCTAGAACATTCTCTGTTATAGGTGATGCAAAATACGGGCCATCACAAGAAATCACAAACCTGTAGCCTCCAGCCACGCCTACTTAGGGGGATAAGGGAGATGTTAGCTCGTCACTTTTAGGCTAGATACTGCCTCTGGCAAATGCAATAGCCGTCTGACGAACACAAACTCGCGGCGAGGAAATAATATTTTACAGAACGAGTGTCGAAAGCCTCCGTATGAGCTCTAATTTCTCGAGATGTGTGTGGGAGGAAGTAATATGTTACCCCTATTTTCTTGCAATGTCTAGTCGCTGCATCTTACCATCAAGCAGAGATGAACGCTATTACTGTGGTTTGTAGAGCAGCTGCATAACACCCTAGAGGGCGATCTCATGACGAAAAGCACCGCTCTTCGTTGCGTCTTCTTCCTGTCTCCTATTGATCCTACACGGTAAGAGTACTAGACTGGTGACCAATCCTCAAGAGTCAATCTTACAAGCGTTTTGTAATCCAGATATTTCGTGGATGAATTACATTTCCTTAAGATATACCCAATGAATCTCAATCTTCTTTTCCTGCAATCTGTTTGGTATTCGACTTCAGGTCGCTCTGGACGGATGCTTGTACGTATTTCACAGTCGTTACTGTTTCCAGTGATCGACCGACAATAGTGTAATCGAACACCAAAGGACTGGTTCGCCTATTTATGCTAAATACATTATATCTATTAATGTTGAGCGTCAGCTGCCTCTCTGTACACTAGTTATCGATCCGCAGCAGGTATTCCTTCATTTTGCTTATCTTTTGGCGTTGTAAACAAGTACTTTATTTAGCAGTACGTGTTAATTTGAGCGGTAAATCATCTCAAGTGCGCTAATGATGCGGATACATGTATGAAATGTTGCCTGCCCTGCACCTTACACATTGTAATGTATTACACCTCACCTGCTTGGGAGGTAATACTTCGCGTTTGGTTTTATGGTTTTAGGTAAGTAAATGAGTTAGAGGCAGCGGTATCTTGTTTTCCCCTAATAGCACAGGAACTGAGCAGGCTCATAAACAGGCGCGCTCAGATATTTGTATTACATTGTCGAATAACTGAATTATTCATCATAATCATCTTTCATATATGTTAAAGACAGAACCACAAATAAATTCTAGTAACAGAATTAGCAATAACACAGAGCGAGATGGCGTAGTGGTTAGCACACTGGACTCCAATTCGGGAGGATGACGGTTCAAAACCGCGTCCGGCCATCGTGATTTAAGTTTCCCGCGATTTCGCTAAATCGCTTCAGGCAAATGCCGGGGTGGTTCCTTTGAAAGGGCACGGCCGATTTCCTTCCACATCCTTCCCTAATTCGATGGATGTTTGGTCCCCTCCCCCAAGTCAACCAACGAACTAGCAGGAACGAAGTATAATATTTTTTTTTAGAACATGACATGATTGCCAGCGGATACAAACATGGGATGAACAACCGTAAAAGACACATACACACGTGTCTAGTTACATACATTAAACGATTATACGCTGCAGAGTATGACACAGACGACGGGCTTTCGTTGTATAGAATCGGACAGTAGTGATCCGCAGAGCTGTTTCAGTTTTAGAAAGTTTGTGTGTAGCTCAGTAGCTGGAGCTCGTGGTAGGTCACGGCCTCGCTCACCTCAGACCTTGGCGGAAGTTAATCCTCCGTCGACCTCCCGCCCTTGTTGAACTAACAGAGTGGAGTTTGAAATCCCGAGAACAAACTGGCCGCGTTATTGGTTACTGCCTGCTTCGCCCATGTTGATTTTTCCGCAATCCACGGAGGGCCTCCACCACTCCCTTCCCGTCACGTGACTCTTACGTCCGTCTGCCCCTTCCCTCAGATGTTGGATAGAACCTTTGCTGCGTGCCGGAAACAAACCTTATATATTGAGCAGAGTGGAGGCATAATTCGAATTGCGTGACTTTTTTCTCATTGTTGACCGAATTAGAGAGGCAGTGAACCGTGAAACTGTGTGTATCCGGCAATTATGAGGGAGGCGCTGTCACGGGGACCACCATGTGGAACTGCCTGTTACAAAACATCTGTCAAGCGAAGGCTACCTCAGTTCTTGTGTAGTGAAGTATGCCGTCGACTTCAGCCATGTGATTTTCACCTTCGTGACGCCCGCAGCTTCACTAAACCATAACGGGGAGCGGAAAAACGCCAGCTCATTTTCTTTCTTCGTATCTGGCCGAAACGGGATCACATAAACATTTACTCACGACATGTTCCTTCGGTTATTATTCCCTTTCCTTTCTTCCTAGGGTACTTTTTTCATTGTATCATTGTCGTCATTCTCTCTTCCTGTTATGGTTTTTCTTTGGTTGCTTTCTTGGAAACTCATCAGTCTTTTATTTTACTTCTTAATTTCCCGTTGTTTTGAATATCGTCATCCTTGAAATCATGTCTTGTAAGTTCTGATGAGTTGTTTCGATGATTTTTTAAAACATCGGAATGTTTCATTAGTTAGTCTGTGTTCCGCAATTCTTCCCACGGCAGAAAAATATATACCAAACCTGTGCCGGATGAAGTTAAAACAAACTAAGACAGTCCTCTGCAGTTGTTTGTGTATTTCTTTGTAGAAATAATTGTCAAAATAATTGACATGCCTATACTTCGCAACTCAGCACTTCTATGCCCCGTTAACAGTCAGCAGCTGTGCTCTGTCACTGCATTTTTTTTAAAAAGATTATTGGGCAACATTTATGCTAGGCGGTGCATATGCTTCGTTCGCCCTATTGACGTAATATTTGGGACAAAGTATGAGTCCTCTGACTTTCGATGGTGACGAATAATTAGAGCTCCATTTACGGAGCAAGAGTCTCAGAGAATAAGTGTGTTGTCAGATGTATCGAAGGCAGCAGTATTAAGTTGGTTTACTGTAAGTTGTAGAAAAAAATCATGATCAAGGAGTAAATGTGGACAAAACTAATACTTGGTTAATGAGATTGCCAGTGATTGAAGTCATGAATTAAACAACGTAATCAACTGCTTATTGCAATGACAGTCCGGCGCGAGCTTCACCGATGTAAAATTACAACCCGAGTGAAAATATCCGAACGTCTGATCACCAGCAAGGCGAAGTTAGTGTTGTGAAAATGTTGTCGAAACCAACGGTGATTAGAAGGTGATGTTTCGATAAGTCATCTTCCTCCACGTTTCTGATGACAGACGTGGTTACCTGTCGAACTATCTAATCTCATTGTATTTCTTTGTCTACTTCCGCTAGGACGTATAGGTGACATAGATATGTGCAAGCTTTAGATGTAAAAGCGTGCTGCATCGCCTCCATAGACAGTACTAGATCTATGCAGACATAATTTGGAAATCCAGCAAATAACCGATACGTTACCTGGTGTCATCGCAGCCGACGATTTCACTGTCGAACCGCGTCTGATTTCGTGCCATATCTTCGCTGAGTGGTGCAGACTGCAGACTTCTCCTCAAAAAAATTCGCGTATTATTTACACTTAGCTTCAGTGTCGAATCGCTGTACGACTCTTTCAGGGATGTCCAAATTCGATATGATGATTGCACAGGTTGTCTGTTGTTCAGCTAATCCTTATCCGCCATGTTTTCTGCCGAGTTTCGATTAAAGTAAACGAAAAGAAAGAAGAAAATAACTTTCTCGAATAAAACAGACAGAGTACGATCCATAAGTTACATACGTTGTAATTCGCCTGTGCACCGACGTGAGCGCTTAATGGCACTGGGTCGATCCACAGGCCAGGGACTGGGCATCAGTTAGCTATTTGTATCGACCGGGCATTCCAGCGACACGGCCGTCAAAAGGAGAGACGACAAACACAGAAGATGTTGAGCGATGAATAAGGTAAAATTTCAACTCAGTCTATTTCTTATTTGTAGCGTGACAATTTACGAAGTTGTATATTTATGTAACTTGGTTCGTTCAGCTTAGTGGACGGTAGTGGGCTCGGTATCGGACGCGTTTTCTGTTGAATATGTGCTGGGTGATGTTTGTGCAGCATCTCACTGAGTAAGTTTGTTGCAGGTTTGCCGAAGGAACCAAAGCGAAATCAGATGAAACGCTCGACTGGCCTGGCACGACGGCGTTCTGCCATCACTGCTTGACAACGACGATATTTTTAATTTTGTTTTTGTTTTCTAATCTTCAGAATCTCTATTGGTCTTGCGTAATATATGCTTGAAAACTATTGAATTCATCGTCTATTTGGGTAGAACCTGTTACACAATCAATATCGACCTTTTTCCTTTTCCTAGGAGGAAATAAATTTCTTACTTCGATATACCCAAATGGTTCAAATGGCTCTGAGCACTATGGGACTCAACTGCTGTGGTCATTAGTCCCCTAGAACTTAGAACTACTTAACCTAAGTAACCTAAGGACATCACACAGATCCATGCCCGAGGCAGGATTCGAACCTGCGACCGTAGCAGCCGCGCGGCGCGGACTGGAGCTCGGCAAGATATACACATGACCGCTTTCTTTTAAGTTACGCTGTGGCCGCAAATTGAAAATTTTGGCTGACATGAGTAATTTTTCAAGCGTTTATAAACGTTGTGATCGTAATTTGATGTCAGATACTCTGATGATTTCGGTGTTTTGAAGTGATAAATACATCGAAGAGACGAATAAGTTCAAAATTGAAGTCAGTGTCTCAGGTTATCAATATGCAACATCTTGCTGGCAGAAGAAACGCTGCCTACTGGACATTGTTACTGTTTGATGCTTCGTTAATTTGGGTCCGCAATTGTTTCAGGCGTTTTCTCTCATATTTTTATATAACTGAATGACAAGTTTTACGTTAGCCTAATTGAGTCTTCTGAACTTTATTACTGATGTCCGCAATTTCAGAGAACACAAAATGACAGTAATCTGCTAGTTTATTTCTTTGTGGAAGAGGAAACCAATTAAACTTAGGAGGATACACTGCAACTCTCTCTCTCTCTCTCTCTCTCTCTCTCTCTCTCTCTCACACACACACACACACACACACACACACACACACACACACCAGAGAGAGAGAGAGAGAGAGAGAGAGAGAGAGAGAGAGAGAGAGAGAGAGAGAGAGGGGGACAGAGAGAGGGGGGGCTAAATTAGAGTGACTATAAATCGACTGTGGTTGCATGATGAAAATTAGCAGACCTACCCATCTGTGGCTGAATATCAGTTACGTCATTTAGGAGGATCCGTGACGAAATGCTTCTGGTGAGGACTCTACTTGTGATTAATAGCATAAACGTTGTGCATTCAGAAGAATCGTAGGGAATACTGATGGATTCCTGTGTTGTAGTCCCACCAGCATAGTCGGTTTTTAAAGTAAAATGAAATAGAGCTATACTAAACGGAGATAGCAACTTTCTTGGTGGGTCGTTTTCATCGTAATAAAGTATGTCGGAGTCATTATTTAAAGAAAAGAGTACGTCAGCGTGAATCGACGCCAGATGCTGATAAGGGGGTCGCTTTCCAAACGATTTGACAAACGACCGCTAAATGACGCAACCATAATGTCAAATTTTTATGGTTTTAAAACTGTCATTTGTTGCTGCAAAAACAGTGCTAACTCGGAAATAGGCCCAGTGAGATTTTAAAGAACCCACGTGTTGTAAAAAATGGAAATTCCACGCTAAGGTTTTTGTTGGATGATTTTCTTCGCTTTTCGTAAATGCATGACTCAACAACTGTGGCTCGAAACGCATCTTTCAACTAATGGTAATCAGTTACCTTCAGAAAAAACTGTTTACTATTGCTTTCCATCATAGTCATGCTTATACCAGCGATGAATTTCGTGAACGACGAACGACATCTGTGGTTGGCCCAGTAAATGTCTGTGCCTTCCACTACGTGACTGAAGAGGCTCGACATGTCAGTTACCGTGAGTTAGCGGCATTCTTCGGTTTATAAGAAGGCTGCATTAGTGTTTAAGTGTGAAAAATACCTTTTCAGCACAGTTTGGATGAATCTCGGAAACAAGTTCGTGACAGTGTGTGACCAGAGCAATTCTAAATGCGTACTCAATGTCGTAACAGAAATCTAAATTTGGACATATTCGTACGAGTCTTAGACTGAGCAGAAATAAACTGTTCTGCTGTTCCAAGGTGAACCGAAACCAACCAAAGTTATTCGTTCGCTTAGCACTTCCAAGGAAATAATCACGTGGTTCTTTGGCCACAATGAATACACCGCGACAGCTGCTTTAGATCGAAGGACATTTAATTTGTTTGCCAGAAGTCAACGGACGTTAAATTCCAATCTTCATTCCCTTATCTACGAAATCAGAGAGAGAAAAAAAAGAAAGAAAGAAAACGGATTGGTGTACTCAGTAGAATCTTTCTGGCTTAATAGACCACACGTGAAAAAGATGATGTACTACTGAACGAACCCATGCCTTAAGACTGCGCAACTTCGTGAACATTTCGAGACTGTTGATCACCCTGATTTTTCCAATATTGAACGATGTGGAACGAAAAAGACTAAGATCAATACGTCCCTTTCTGATCACAGCCAGGATTCTTACTGAAGAATATTCAGTGCCATCGATGAATTTTTGGCGAAATTGGCCTTCAGCCTCTCCCAGGAGCAATTCGCAAATCGCCAGTTAGTTCGAACTTCCGAGTCACGTTCTTCAAACCCGGGGCAGGCAACGCTGACGCTGTTCTCCCTCCGAGGCTGGCCGGCACCATGATGGACTGGGGCATCATATGTGAGTGCTCGCTCGCCACCTCCCTTATACTGTACTGGGTGCCCGAGTTTTCCCTCCTACATTGGCTCAGTTAGCGGAAGTTTAATTACACCCACCCTCTATAGAGAAACGCTACAAAGAGTTGCACTGAAAATTTTTTTCCCAACTGTTTTTTCTGAAAACTTAACAGGCGGCTTTCGTACAATGTGCTTTTAAGGCTATTGACAGGCGTATGTTTTAGAGCGTATCCTAGGATTAGGGAGCGGAGGGCATCCATTTCGTGCCGGAGCATGTTGTGATAGCGGACCGCGTGCTGTACGTGCCTTTCTGGGGGACAGTGAGGTCGAAGCGTCGCGTCGGCAGGTACGGCTTTGGCGTCGGGACGCTTGCGCGGTGACGTCACGGCCGCTCGGCAGGCCTCGGGCGGCGGCGTCGCGGCCACAGACGGCGGCCAGACTCCGACGCCGACGCCAGCGACGCCGACGCTGCTCTCCCGCTGAGGCCGGCCGGCACCATGATGGACTGGGGCATCAGACGTGAGTGCTCGCTCGCCACCGCTGCCTCGCCAACCTCCCTCACACTGTACGGGCCGCCTCAATGTTTCGCTCTCGTCTTTGTCGCGGTTCACGTGAAAGTCCCACATTATTTCTCCCAGGACACTTGTTCATACGTGTCAGTAGAACTAAACGGCTGTTACTCTCTCTCATATTTCGCAGAGGTTGAAAATACCGCGTCAGTGGTAAATTTCTTTATTGTCACACGACGGTTTCGGACTGTTATAAGCCCATCTTCAGGTGCACGCCGCGCCTGGTACACGCGGCGCTCGGGGACCACAGCACAGCTTCGATACCTGAAGATCGGCTTATAACAGTCCGAAACCGGTCGTGTGAAAATAAAGAAATTTACAATTGAAGTGATATTTTTAACCTCTATTATAATGCTCAGTTGTGAATGTTCTTCCAAAAGGATTGTTTGTTTCTCATATTTCTAGTGTTAAAAATAGAAGTCACTCGTGAAAGTCATTCTGCACAGTATGGTAGTTGCCGTAAAGGAGAAACACATGTCTCATTAGGCCTGAATATGGAGAAAAGATGGCCATATTGTCATGCGTATATCATTTATATTACTGCCAGGGGGGAAGCTAAACAGATGATACGGGATGAACCCGAGCGCCACCGACTCACGTTCTTTTACGGAGGTTATTCAGACACATTTTCTGAGTATTTTGATATAAGGGGCTTATGGTCTCTCGTGGCTCGTAACAGAGTAATTGATTGTCGTTTGGTTTCTTATCCCCATTTACCTTTCACTTTGTAGTATCTGTACAACAATGCAATTGTGGACGGTGTAAGACTGCGCCAGCGTCTTGTTCGTGAACAGCTTTCTTCCATTCGCTCACGTTCCTGGCTGTTGATAACAGTAATGTCCAATTTCCTCTTCGCCCTCACCGTCGCATTCAGAACTGCTCGGTTGTGTTTGTGCTTTCACTTTCCGGCAGTGTTAGTTGTACGTTATCAGTGATACTCAACAAAATGGTTCAAATGGCTCTGAGCACTATGGGACATAACTTCTGAGGTCATCAGTGCCCTAGAACGTAAAACTACTTAAACCTTACCAACCTAAGGACATCACTCACATCCATGCCCGAAGCAGGATTCGAACCTGCGACCGTAGCGGTCGCACGGTTCCAGACTGTAGCGCCTAGAACCGATCGGCCACATCGGCAGGCGATAAACCACAATATGGACAGTTTCGCTTATGAATGCAGTGTAAGAGCGGCACAATGAAAACAACGGCACAGTACCTTGCTTCTGCAACTTTAGTTACTCATCGGCACTAAACCTATACAAACTGGTATGTATGAGTGTTAATATACAATGCCGGAAAAATGAATCTGAGACAGAACCGAGCTGTGCTGAATGCAAGCTTGAGTTACGTATCCACGGTATTTACCTGCTTATTTCAGAAGACAGGCAAATTCTTATTGCTGTCATATTTTCCGAGCGTTAACATCATACAAGGCTACACGTATAGAGACTAGACGCCCCAAGTGTTACATAAACTGTTGAAGTCACCGGAGCAGTTACTGTTTGTCGAGTTTTTGTGTGGTTAATACTTATTACTTGGCTGCCGTGTTACTGAAGCAACGCGTGCTTGTGCGTGCGCTGTGTGTGTGTGTGTGTGTGTGTGTGTGTGTGTGTGTGTGTGTGTGTGTGTCGGCTTTGAAAATTCACAGGAGAAAATGTTTATTTGACAGTGCAATACATTTTCCAACTAATTTCATTGTAAGTCCGTCAGAAATAAGAGATAGATCCTTCCATTTTTAAAACACCGCATATATTCTTCAATATCGTCGACAACAGACGTTCGTATGCTAACCATACAATGAGAAATTCCTTCGCACACTGTCACGTCGTATAAAATATTGCTTCGATGTTTTGAACTGTTCAGGCAACATAAGGACGTGTTGTATCGTAATACAGCCTTTTCCAGTCATATTTTAAAACGTTAGAAAGCACCTTGCAATTTATTAAGATAACACTATTAATTGACAAACGTCCCGGTACAAGCATGTTTTATAGAACTTTGGCCGCTTGTTGACCCATATTAGACGGCAGGGAGACACACAAATTGGTAACTTCCTTTGTCAATAATCTAGAAATCAGGTTGTGCAAATGTATTATCTCAATTTTTTTTTGTAAGTATCCTTGTGTCATTGGAAGCTGTACATCTATTTAACCTCCGTATAGACGTAGCCTTCAGAACGCCTTTTCGTGTACAACGACAAATTTGAGAAGAAATGAGCTTCAGGTCGGATATTTGTTGCAACGCACATTCCAGATATGTTTCATACAAAACGACTGGGACGGCTTAAGATATATTTTCGCCAGCCGATATGGTCGAGCGGTTCTAGGCGCTTCAGTCTGGACCGCGCGCGACCGCTACGGTCGCAGATTCGAATCCTGCCTCGGGCATGGATGTGTGTGATGTCCTTAGGTTAGTTAGGTGTAAGTAGTTCTAAGTTCTAGTGGACTGATGACCTCAGATGTTAAGTCCCACAGCGCTCATAGGGTGTGTTTTTTTTACATCTTCGAAGTCTGTATGGTTTCTGAATAAATATGTAAACTGTGCATGGCTAAAGACTCTGTGATTAAGCATAATTGTAGCTTATCCATTGCGATTTGTTGCTTGCTTTTCTACGGGATCCAATAATACGAACACTGGCATTAGTTCTCGCCTTATTTCGTGTGCGTTAATAATGATCATCTAGGAGTTACTGACTTTTACTCGAACGTAGTAAAAGCTATGTAAGGACCGTAACTACTACATCATTGAACAGCCAGAGTATTATGACCACCTACCTAATAGCCGCTATTTCCATCTTTGGCACGGATAACAACGGCGACGCATCGTGGCATGGAAGCAGTTACGTTTTGGTAGATAGCTGGAAGGAGTTGGCACCACAATTGCAAACACAAGTCACCCAATTCCCTTAAATTCCGTGGTGGGGGCGATGAGCTCTGACGCCACATTCTATCACATCCCTGACGTGTTCGATCGGGTTCAGATCTGGCGAGTTGGGGGCAACACATCAATTGTAACTCGCCCTTGGGTTCCTCGTATCACTTATTCACACTCTTGGCGTTATGACATGGTTCATTATATTACTGAAAACTGTCTGTGGCGTCGGGAACTGCGATCGTCACGAAGCAGTCTACTTGATCTGCACTGGGCCGGGATTGTAATGCCACTCCTTGGCCGTCCTGGTGCCTTGCACGAGCTCCACTGGACCCATGGAAGCCCAAGTGAATGTTCCCCATAGCATAATAAAAGCCGCAGTGAGCTTGACTCCGTCCAGGAGTACAGGAGCTGTTTCCCTGGAAGATGACAGATTCGCGCCCTCCCATGGGCATGATGAAGAAGGTATTGGGATTCGTCAGACCATGCCACTCTCTGCAACTGCGCCAACGACCAGTGCCGATTGTCGCACGCCTATTTCAGTCGTAGTTGCCAGTGTCATTGGGCTAACATCGGCACATGCACGGATCGTCAGATGTGGAGGCTCGTCGTAAGGAGTGTTCTGTGCCCTGTGTGTTCACACACACATGTACTCTGCCCAGCATAGTCTCACGTTAGTTCCGCCACAGTTGGCCGCCTGTCCAGTTTTACCAATCTGGCACAGCGTTCGACATCCGACATCCGTAATAAGGGGCGGCCGCCCAACTCCACGACGTCCGGACGTGCTTTCACCTTGGTTTTGCCACATGTTCAAGACACTCACTGCAGCGCTCCTCGAACACCCGACAAGTCGTGCAGTTTAATACTCGTATCGAGTCTCCGGACCATCACAGTCTGCCCTCGGTCAAACTCAGATAGACCGCAGACCTCCCCCATTCTACACACGGACAGCCCGCTCACTGAGGCTACATGCACCTAGCGTGGCATTCGTTCCTCGCCAGATGACACAGCTATTGCCTGGACGGATTTATATTGATGATAGGACGGTGGTCGTAATTTGCTGGCTGATCAGTGTCTAGGAAGAAGACAGTACGTTGACTCGTATCACAACTTTGAACGTTCTTCAGAATGAGATTTTCACTCTGCAGCGGAGTGTGCGTTGATATGAAACTTCCTGGTAGATTAAAACTGTGTGCCGGACCGAAACTCGAACTTGGGACCTTTGCCTTTCGCGGGCAAGTGCTCTACCACCTGAGCTACCCAAGCACTGCGTTCTTCTTGAAGATGGTATCTACCTACTACGGTGAATGAGTGGAAGTCGATCCACTTCCAAGTATCTTACAGGCATCGCGGTCGCCGTAGGCCGTAGAACTCCACTGATCACCAACATGACCGCTCAAGGTGGCAGGTCCGGGCTTTGAATTCCCCTGAAGCTTGAAATGCTTAGGCAGCGCGAACCTAAAAAGAATGATAATTTCAGTTTTCTGAGATTGTTCACTTACTAGTTACTACATTTTCATTCCGTTGGACGTTTTAGGGAATAAAAGTTTTGTCGACGTAGACTGCAAGTGAAAGCGACATTTTTTGGAGGAATCAGTCGAGCATTCACGTTAATCTGTTTAGAGGAGCAACGGAGAAGCTACATCTCGGTCACTGGGCCGGGATTGTAATGCCACTCCTAAAAGCGACTCCATTAACGTTAACTTTGTCCACAGGTCCTCATGGGCCTAGCGGTACCCAACGACCGCCCCTCTCTGCCAATGGCGTCATTGGATGTCGTGTGAGGAGACGTGGGGTCAGAGCGCACCTCTCGCGGCCGTTGTTAATTTTTATGACCAGGAGCCGCTACTGCTTGATCTAGTGGATCCCCAGTTGGCATCACGAGACTGAGATCACCCCATTCCAGTCATCTGACAAAGAAATTTCCCAGGTAGTACCGGGAATCGAACCCGAGTCCTCCGTACGACAGTTAGCCGCGCTGACCACTCAGCTACATAGTCCATTACTATTACCAATACGCCATATCGCTCGACCCATCCCTTTCCGTCTTAAATTGTTTTTATGACGGTAACAGAAGCTAATTGTCCAAAATGCATCTTTGTTTAGACTGTGGCTCTTAACAGACCGAAGCTGAGGCCAATGGATGTGGCGCACATAGCGGTATTTGCTACACACACTAAGAAGACGTGGAGACAGTACGTCTGTGCGTGATGGCCCCCGCCTGCGTCCTTGCTCTTCATCTTGAGCCGTCCCGCGAGGTTATGTAACGGGTTATGTCGCCAGTAATTACAACACGGCGAGGTCTTAATTGACCTGCTGGCGGACTGCAGCGGATCTCGGTTAATGAAGCGGAGGCGCTTAATTGCTCGTTACTAGGCTCGTCGGCACTGCCTGCGTTCATCTTACTCCGCCTTCGAGCCAGCGAGCAAATCCGTGGGGCGGGTGGCAGCCGCACTGCGTGCGCCATTAAATACAAGTCTACAACTACACAGCGCACAGGTACCAGGGGCCAACATAGGCGCGACGAGCTGGGCTTCAGGTTAGACACATTGTTCATTCCGTAGGCCCAAATAATTAAAAGTTCGATACAAATTTAAGTCTCGTCATTCAAGGCTATTGCAGCCAAGCAACATCAAAAACAGTAACAGTTCGCGAGGCTTGTTTACACAGATTGCATTACTGTGCCAAAGGAAATGCCACCATAATGCAAGGAGGATATGTAGCTCAAAAAATGGTTCAGATGGCTCTGAGCACTACGGGACTTAACATCTGAGATCATCAGGAGACAGGATTCGAAACTGCGACCGTAGCGGTCGCGCGGTTCCAGACCGAAGTGCCTAGAACCGCTCGGCCATAGCGGCCGGCTTATGTAGCTCAGATGAACATGCACATAAAATATATTTTTACGGTAGCAGGACAGCTGGTCAGCAGTGGCATTGCTGAAGGTACAATTCCGGCATTTGCCTGGAATGATTTAGGTAAACTATTGGAAACCTAATCAGGGGGGCTGGACAGAGCAAACTCAATCCTCTTGAATATGGAGTCCGTGTCTTAATAACTGCACTTCCTCGCTTGATAGGCCGCCCTTATTATGAGATACAGTTAACTGTAAGTTATTATTTTGGCTCTGCCAAGAAATGCGTCAATGGCATTGAAGGAGTTGGCTACCGATAAATGCTTCGGGTTCTTCTTACGCTTTACTTTATTGTCAGCTAAGCTTTTTTATGCGTGTTGGCAAGCTAAGAATTCTTGTTTGGCGCACAATTTTGTTTTCAAATACGCATGTTTCAGTTGCTGGCTTGTGACACTCATATAAACGACCAGTTGCTGAGACTTTCGTGAAGATACGATAAAATGCAGATGAAAATTATGTTCAAATGTGTGTGAATTGCTAAGCGGCCAAACTGCTGAGATCATCCGTCACGCACTACTTAAACTAACTTAACGCTAAGGACAGCAGTCACACTCACGCCGGAGGGAGGGGTGAAAATTACGAAAACTGCTTTGCTAGAAAGGTTTATTGCAAATAATATGAAGACGACGTTAGATTCTACATTAAAGGAATCCGTCCCCTGTGGTTCCGGAGATTTAGCAGTGGGCGACTAAAATGAAGCACAGTCTTTGACGTTGCAGCGATTTCTACAGGTTCTGCCCAACAAATTTTACGTTAAGTTTGGATATGACAACGTCTTCCGTTATATGTTTACCTCCATAGACTAAAAATGATTTCCGATCAACAATACCCAAGTGTGTGTGTTATAGTAGTTAAATGTCAGCGAGTTTCTCGGATTTTTCGTAACGATATATGAAACATAGACTCGTAATTACATTCCTTCGACTAAGGGCAGTTAAAAAAGTGGTCACAAGAAGTTTAAGAGGGTGGGGGGGTGGGGGGAGGGGTAGTTCTGCCTACAGGAAAAATCCATACATACACGAGGGTAATCCCAAAAGTAAGGTCTCCTATTTTTTTATAAGTACATAGACCTGTTTATTTCTACAATGGTTTACTTCAGTTCACAGCTTGAACATTTAGCTATTTTTAGACATAATCACCATTTCTGTCCATGCATTTTTGTAGACGCTGTGGCAGTTTTTGTATGCCCATGTCATACCAGCTCGCCGCCATGCTGTTCAGAAAGTTATGAACCTTTATTTTCACCTCGTCGTCGGAGCTGAATCGCTGGGACCACAATTAACGCCGACAGGTACTGTGAGAGACTGAAAAAAACTCAAACGGGCATTTCAGAACCGGCGAAGAGGAATGATGGGCAAGGGCGTACACATTCTCCATGACAACGCTCGCCCACACATTGCATGGCAACAGTTGCTCTCCTGCAGCAGTTTCAGTGGAACATAATCACCCGCCCACCCTATAGTCCTGACTTGGCGCCCAGTGACTATCGCCTGTTCCCTAGGTTAAAAGAACATTTGGCCGGAAAACGATTCAGCTCCGACGACGAGGTGAAAGAAGAGGTTCATAACTTTCTGAACAGCATGGCGGCGAGCTGGTATGACATGGACACACAAAAACTGCCACAGCTTGTACAAAAATGCATCGACAGAAATGGTGATTATGTCTAAAAATAGCTAAATGTTCAAGCTGTAAACTGATGTAAACCGTTGTAGAAATAAACTGGTCTACGTACTTATAAAAAAATAGGAGACTTTACTTTTGGGATTACCCTCGTATATTTATGGTTTCTTATTCTAGAGCCGAGGTTGTCCTTCGACAGCCACGTAAAATGAGGTTGTTCACTACTAGCGATTAAGCTCTTCATTCGGGATTAGAGGGATATAGTAAACCGGCATTTGCGGCTGACTGCAAAACGAATCTACTGTCCCCAACGTACACTGCCTGTTTGAAGTACCCGTAAACCGCTTTATAATGCGGAGTTCACCACGACATGTGACAATGTCCGGACCCGCCGGCATAAAACGAGGCGGGAAGTAATGTGTTGTGAGTAACAGCAGAACGCATGTGTCAGGAGAGCTCAGTGACTGCACGTGGAGTGGGCATTGGGTGTCATCTGAGTAACAAGTGAATCAATGTTCTAAAGCTGCCGGAGTAGACTGTTGGTGGTGTGAAGAACATGAAGTGAAAACGGCGAGGAACATTTACAGCTAAGAATAAGATTTTCACTCTACAGCGGAGTGTTGGAATTTTGAGGGTAGGAGACGAGGTACTGGCAGAAGTAAAGCTGTGAGGACGGGGCGTGAGTCGTGCTTGGGTAGCTCAGTTGGTAGAGCACTTGCTCGCGAAAGGCAAAGGTCCCGAGTTCGAGTCCCCGTCTGGCACACAGTTTTAATCTGCCAGGAAGTTTCAATCACAGCTAAAGGTAGACAAGGCAGGCGTCAGGTACTGACGGACAGGGACCGTCAAGCATTGCGAAGGGCGGTTATAAAAAATGCCGTTTAATCAGCGAAAGCTGTTATTCGTGCTTTCTAAGGTGCTACCAGCAGTCCAGCTAGCACAGTGGCTGTGAGAAGGGAGTTAAAAAGAATGAGTGGAATGATCGAGCAGCTCCTGTAAGACCACATTTCTGTAATCGACGCTAAGCAACGCTTGATGTGGTATTAAGGACGACACCACTAGACACTGGATGACTGGAAGCGAGGTGGTGAGACACGTTATACTCTGTAGCAATACAATGGGACTGCTTAGTTTTGGCGAATGTCTGGAGAAAGTCACCTGCCTCAATGTGTAGTGCGAGCACTGAAGCGCGGAAAAGGTGTGGTTAGAGTGCGGTCCCCTTAATTGTGCTTGAGGAAACGCTAAATACGGAATGCTGTGAAAATATTTTAGAGCATTGTTTACTGCGTATAGTAGAGGAACAGTTCGCAAACAATGATTGTATTAGAATGAAAATTCTCCCTATGATAAAGCAGTGGTTTGTGGCCACTAACATTCTTGGAATTGACTGACCTGCCCAGAGTACGGAACTGAACGCAAAGTAACACACTTGGGATCAATTACAACGTCGCACCGTAACACTTCCTGGTTTCGGCTCTTGAAGAAGAATGGACTGCCATTTCTCCACAGACGTTCAGACACCACACTGAAGGAATCCGCAGCGGAGTTCAGGCCGTCATAAAGGTAATGGATCAACAAACTCCATATTATTGTCCACTAACAGATGTCCAGATATTTTAGCACGGGACCACTCGACCGCCGTGTCATCCTCAGTGGAGGATGTGGATAAGAGGGCCGTGGGGTCACCACACCGGTCTCCCGGTCGTAATGATGGTATTCTTGACCGAAGCAGCTACTATTCGGTCGAGTAGTTCCTCAACTGGCATCATGAGGCTGAGTGCACCCCGAGAAATGGCAACAGCGCATGGCGGCTGGACGGTCACCCATCCAAGTGCCGGCCACTTCCGAGAGAACTTAACTTCGGTGATATCACGGGAACCGGTGTATCCACTGCGGCAAGGTCGTTGCCCCCAGATACTTTAGACCCGTGTAAATTTTGCGTAAGGACCGCGAGGACAAAATAAGAGAAATTAAATGCCCTTAAGGAGGAATGTAGACCATCATTTCGTCTGGGCTCTATTTTCGATTGGAACAGGAGAGAAAATGACTATTAGTGTTACGGTGTCTTGCGATGAATATGTGTGGATGTAAAGCGCAGGTATGGACTGTGAAGCCGCAATGGATGCAGTAATGTCATACGCGGTTGTAGCGGGGCAAACATGTCCCACAGGTGATTTGTCTCTCAGTTAGATAAGGCAGGACTGGTACACACGCGCTAAAACAGAACATGTGTTTTACTTATTTTTACTACTTTGTATGCAGTGATGTCATTTTAATGAGCAGTGGCACGTTAGAATGTGATGATAAGAGTGCATGCTGCCTGTGAAGGAAAGCGGGGAGATCATTTGTTTCAGACGTTGTTTCCTTCCGACTGACGTGTGGACCAAACAGCGGCTATTTTCAGAATTCGTCTCAAGCTGCTCTAGCTCTACGCTGGTGTCTGTTACACGTCTCTCTCTCTCTCTCTCTCTCTCTCTCTCTCTCTCTCTCTCTCTCTCTGGTACATGGGTGTTGTATATTAGTGTTCGTGAGAAACGTACGAATTAATAGCTAGACAATTAGTTTTAATAATTGACCCGCGCAGTGCTCAAAGAATACAATGTGAGCGAAACAAAGTAGCAGTTTTTCCAGGAACGTTCTCAGGCTCTCAACATAGGCACACTATTGATGCACTGCTCTTGTCGAGCAAGTCATAGACTTACCTGGAAACCCACTCTCAAGTATTCCTATTTGGGACTTCTCTGCCCCACTATCAGTCCTTGTTTCTATGTGGGTCATCACACGGACAGCCCGTCCCACCCAAATAATGAAAAGTAATATGTGAAAGTACAAAAATGCTTGAAAGTGCGTGGAAGTTTAATTCTCTGCTAGTGCTGACATGGAACCGAAACAAGGCTTCATCGTGGCAAGCGTATTCTAAAGCAATTGAAGCTCAGTCCACATATTTTCTGTTTTAGAAAAAGGGCGAAAACAAAAAAGTTTCGACACTGATTGTACTCTTGTCGTATAAGCGACGTCAGCATATTAACTATGGTGCCAACGTAAACTAACAACTGTAATGAACAGATGTTCATTCGAACAGACCGTCGCGCGTGGGCAGTGCCAAGTCTTAGTCGATCACAGTATTACAGCACCAATGTATGAGGGCGCTCTGGTCGGGTAATCGCGAGCTGATATCGTGATATTTCACGAACACACGCTGAATCATTGATACCATATGGACAATTGTCTTGAAGTCATTCACAGTGCAATACACTGCCCTTATCCACCACTGCGCTTATTTACAGTGTAACGTCACCGCATGTTTCTGACAACGGCAACCGGAGGGCAAGTGCAATAATATAGTGGTCGGGTAGTGGTGGACGTGGGGCCGTAGTAAGGCAAAGTTGTTCCTCAAGTCGCAATAGAACTGAACGCCTGTAAATCAAATGTTCAAGGCATTCTCCAGAACGTGAAGAAGATAAAAGAATGTACAAAATTGTGACCCCCTCTCATTGGCATCCGAAGAAAAACAACGATACGCGGCCGCTTGCCACGACATGACTGAAATGCGGAACGTGGATGATTATTTTGTGGAGAAAATCGTCACGAGTTATGAGACGCGGTGTTATCAATAGATCCTACCTCAAAACGACAAAGTGCAGCTCTGATGGTTTGACAAGACCGAAGAAAGTGCGAAGGTGATGTGCGGCGGACTTTGTAGCAGTTCGACGTGGTTAGGGGAGACTGTAGAACACCTGACGCATTAAAAACCACGCTCTTAAATTTTCTGTTTTTTATGAATCCAGTTTCGAAACTTTGTGGACGGGGTTAATTACTATGGAGAAGGGCCTCAACAATAGGTTTCTGTTTCCTCTACAATTTTATCGAACTGTTTCTTGTATTTTATTCCATCGTCATCGTCCCCCCCCCCCCCCCCCCCCGGTTTTACGAACATCAGTCGAAAGCTTATCAGTTACACGGTGACCGCTGTGTCGCGTGGTACGTTTTCCTCGGACTTGCAATTATTTTGTGTCGCCATTTGACGACAGAGCGTGGAAATTGAGCTCATGGGTAACTGAGCTGTGCGCCCGGCCGGCAGTGTTTTGCGGGTTCCACCGTGACCTTTACACAGTGCCTCATGTTTGCGTCTGCTCTCCTTCTGAAGGTTACGCCTTCCTGCTTCGATCGCTTTCTGTCAACAATGTGCCGCTCCACCAGATACCCGACCTCATTCAGTTCAGCTCCGTTCCGCGCTGCCTGCTACCGGTCCCCATTGTCAGAACTTGCAAACATACCGTCGCTCTGCGTTCTACCCAAATGAAATCGCAAGGTGATTGACCTCTCTCTCGCATTTGTGCCGCTACCCTCCTGCTCTGCAGAATTCACGATGTTTCCGATCTACCTTGTGTGCTAACCACATTGGTTAAAAATATAAATAAAAACAAAACGTAATCAGTCACCAAATTTAAATTGTGTGGTTCGTTTTACGGCGCGTTTCGAAGGCTGTACTCCATCATCACGTGGTAATTCCTTTCAGGCGCATTGTTCCTAAACACTAGTGTCTTGTTCACGTGTATTTCTCCAAAATACCGGCGCCGGTGCCCGATGATAGTGCAAAGCCTCCAAACGCGCCATTTGAAAACGAGACAATTTAAATGTAGTGACTTGCTACGTTTTTGTTTTTATTGATATTTTTAACGACCACAGATACCAGGCATTTGTGTGTGTAAGAAGCACTGTTTTGCGTAAATTACATAGAAAAATCACGAAACTGAAAGTGAGAAATCAAGCGAGATGGCGAAATGATTAAGATAATCCCCATCCATACGGCAGACCGTGGATCCAGCGGTGCTATGAAGCTGCGGACGATACTGCTGCTTCGCTTCTGGCACGTCGATGGCTATGAAGCAGCCGTCGCTGGAGAATTGGGTAGTGCAGACACTTTCGCAAATCTAGCGACGTGCCATTGCCATGGTTGCAGCCAGTTTATGGATGTGAAGTTGTTTATTGGTGAACTAAAGAAATATCTTGAACTATGGGTCACATCTTGTGAGGAGTTTTGTAATAATAAGAGAAAGAGAACCACTTTATTTCATACTGTGGCGGTCTGCCTATCCGGAGGTGAGTATTGATACTCGTACCATTAAGTCAGCTTCACTGTCTAACCTTCCCGAACCCCTGGACGCGCAAAGATTGTAAAACCTGATCCAGGTGCAGCGTCACCTAAAGGAGCATAAAATAAATCCTCTGATAATGCGCAATGCTTGATAGTTATTATGGCCCTGATAGAAATGTTCTCATCTAATTTCGTGAAGTTTGTTAGAAAATTGTAACTGCTCACAACTGATTCAAGTTCCACATATGCAGAGGTTCTAGTAATTCTGAAGAATAATTATTGCACCGCGGAATCGCGTGGTCAATTTCTCTTCAAAATAACACAAGCAATACTATAAATCAGAAGTAACATACGCTGTCACTCAAGAAACTTATATTGACCGCAAATAATTATAGATATTGCGCCTATTCAGTCCCTGGCAACTTTAAGTATTTTTTAATCACCTGACACATCGATCTTTTCGAGATACAGACAAAACGAGAACTGACCATTAGTCTTTTTTAAAAAAATTCTTTATTCAATTTATTGTATTATACATGTTAACCCACTACCTAACTACATTAGTGGGTCCTAATAATGATACAAGGAATTGCAGCTTTCTATTCTACACTACAGGTGATTTTATTACTATTGTTATTACTGTAATCTTACCGCTGTGAGGTTCTAAGCTACTTAATCTAAAAGGACTTAATGCTACCTGCAGCGTTACAGGTGTGCCAGTGCTACTGTAAACCTGATGAATGTTGGCCAGGCCCACCGACCTAACCCCAGTGGGCATGCCCCTGGCACTGGGCTGGCCCTCAACTTGGTTTCGCTGCAGTCTATTCTAAGGTATTATCCTATCTTCTACATTTAATCTAAAATTACATAGTCATAGTTGGTGTGTGTTCCAATCCGGTGTTTTTTTGTACCCCCCTCTCTCCTAGTCCAGGGCAAAGCGGATTCCAGCCGTGATGCGGCTGGCCATGTCGTTACCCGGCGGTACAGGAGGGGTGTACGAGGTCTTAATCGGTGATGAATTTAGTACTTTTAATGGGTGTCCCTTAGGAAGTTCTTAAGGACTTTTTTTTAATATTTCATCTGTGATTTCGTTTAAGATGTTCAACGTGTTGTCATGCCTTAGTAGGTGGTACGTGTCATTATTTGGTAGTTGTTGTCTTAGATCATGGGCTACGTCATCGAAGAGGTGGCACTCACACACCACATGTTCTGGGGTGCCTTGCACAGCACCACAGTCACACGCGGGTGTAGCCTGCTCCCCAAACCGACACAGATATGTTGGGTATGGTCCATGTCCAGTAAGAAAGTGCAGCATTCCTCTCGTTGGCGTGAAAAATGTTTGTTTTATCCGTTCATCTATATCCGGTAGCAGCTCATAGGTTCTGCGTCCCGTATCCTCATTGCTCCACTGTTCTTGCCACAGTTCAATCCCTCTCTTTTTGATGGCGTTCTTATCCCCAGCATACACCCCAAGTATATCCCTAATTTTGTCCCTGTTTTCCTTCTTCATCCAGTACCAGGCGGCCTGCTCACGAATTTTTATGTCCAGTGGACATATCCCCATTAGCACTAAAAGCGCTCCCCCAGGTGTTGTCCTGTAGGCCCCTGCTGAACGTAGGAGCATGTTCCGCTGCACTCTTCTTACGGCCATGGCAGGCATGACCCTCGTGAGTCTGTGTGCCCAGACCCCTGATCCGTATCCTACTATTGAGGTCAAGATACTATTATGATATAATTTGATTAGGTTTGGTGCAAGGTGAAATCGTTTGTGACCAATTCCAATGAGATTGTTTAGTAATGCCAGGGATTTTTGGGATGCGGAATCAATATGTGATGCAAAGTTCCACCTCTCATCGATGATTACACCCAGATATCGGGCCTCGCGGCGCCGAAAAACTGGTGTGCCATTAATTCTTACTGTAGGTTTCTGACCAGTTGACCTTTGAGAAGTAGGTATGTAGACTTGGTTTTGTGACACCATGATGTAAGTACAGAACTGACCATTAGTACGTAATAAGCCTTGTGTGTTACTCTTTCTTCCCCGGGGTACGGAGCGCTCTATGGCCTCCTTGCTCTCGCGGTTCACGCTTTCGGGTGCCAGCCACCATTCACTCCAACATCGAAAACTGCACGGCTCGTACAAATACATAACTTCTGCAGCGCTGTTACTGCAACCATTAGTGTAAATAAATTCTCACACTGCTAGTAAAGTTGTACTCCCAGGAATGATTGTGTAATAATCTCCTGTACTTATTATATTTTTGAGAGGGTTAATAATCAATATTGATAAAAAAAGTATGTCAAGTTTCGTGACGGCTTGCTGCGAGGTGGCGTTTGTAGTCGAACGCGGCCATTCAGAACTTGAAATAGCGCTAACCAACAAATGCTTTCATCCTTGGTGAGAGCGTCCACAGCTCATGGTCTAGTGGCTAGCGTTGCTGCCTCTGGATCACGTGGTCCCGGGTTAGATTCCCGGCGGGGTCGGTAATTTTCTCAACCTGAAGACTGGGTGTTTGTGTTGTGCTCATCATCATTCGAGACGTGGCGAGGCTGGAAATAAAAAGATTGGGAACTTGTTCGGACCCTGATGACCACGATGTTGAGCACCCCACAAACCAACATCATCATCATCATCATCATCATCCCTGGCGAGAGCCTGTTCACCGGAATATCCAAATTTTCAGTCAGTAATAATAATTATAGTATAAAATAGGAGAGAGGACGTGGTGTATGGGTCAGCGGCCACAATCATGCATATTTTTTTTTCTGTCGTCGTCACACTTCATTATTTCTTTTTTTTTACGCGTTTGGGGTAGCTGCCATCATCGGATCAAATACTTTAAAACATCAATACAGTGTATATCGTCAAATAGAACATGTTTATGCTAGGTGTTTTGAAGTGTATGATCCGACGATGGCAGGTAGTCGAAACTCGTAAAAAAATTAAGAACTAATAAAGTGTGACGACGACAGAAAAAAAATTATGCGTGTTGTGGTCGCTCCAAATGTTTTACCCCTGTCACCTTTAGAATTTGAAAGGGGGTATTCCAGTGAACATTGTCAAAAGCTTTCTCCGTGTCTACAAATATTATAAACGTAGGTTTGCCATTCTTTAACCTACCTTCTGTTATAAGTCGTAATGTCAGTATTGCATTGTGTGTTCCTACATTTCTCCGGAATCCAAACTGATCTTCCTCGCGGTCGGCTTCTATCAGTTTTTCCATTCTTTTGTAAAGAATTTTTGTTAGTATTTTGTAGAAAGACGTATAAATTCAGTAGCAGTGTGATGCGGATTAATAGCAAGTGTAATCAAGTCCATTTGTGAAATCTCAAAACAGCTGCTCCACTCGCCGTGGAACCTAGATGAGGTTTTGCCCCGCAGAGCCCAGATCCTGGGTACGCTCTTCGGGGATCATTATTGGTTGTATGACTTAGCGCTGAGGTACTAAAACGCTCTTTAACTTCTGGAAATGCCCTCGCACTGAGAGTCCTGAATTATGTGTGCTATTAATTCCTGTCACATAGTTATTAAATATTTCTAACTGTATCGAAGCTTTGCTGAAATCAGAACAACACTGCACTATCTTGAGCTTTTCTAGTTATACGCTTTTTGATCTCGTAAACGGAATGAGGGAGTTCATCATCATACTATATGTGCTTTGAGAATCCTCGATTGTTCCAATGGTGTCGTTCGATCACTAAAAATGTCGAATGCGATGATAAAATATTTCGTAATCCAGCAGTGCATCAGCTGTACAAGACTTGGTCTAGCAACAGTTTCGTTCCACTGCACTCAACAGACTTCTTCCATACTGTGTCCAGCAGTGACCTTTCGGAAAAAGCGAGTGAGAAAGTGCTGGTGCGACGTACCCATTGTACTTCGCAGCCACCCTCTACCTATCTTTTCGTATCCGTACAGCGCAGAAGCCAGCAGGAGGTATCAGACTGGAAGCATCGCCATCCGCCAAGTTTCTGCAGCTGTACTTCACGGGCGACTGAATTTTCTCCCGTCTGACTTCGTTGACTCTTCTCTCTGTTAGTTGCATACCGTTAAGTTTCTCTACTCCCTTGGCCACTCCTTTGACTGTAACAACATTTGAAAAGGAGGAAAAGAAGCAGCAGCTTGTTAGAGACAGGCGTCGGAGCTCTTACTCAGGCTAACAAGTGTAGGAATTTTAGCTGACTGAATTTCATTACTGTATATTTTTCGTTCGGCGTGCCATGTGAGTTTGTGTTGTCGTGTGTTGCATTCTGACAAAGAGCTGAGTTTCATCGCTTTTGCTTTGTTCAGCGTGAAATAAGTCGTTCCCGACTCGTTTGTGGAACTCCTATTTTCTCCGAACTTATATCTCCACTGGCGCCTTTTTTATTCAGTTCTTCTTTTTGGGGGATGGGGGGAGGCGGACAGCTTCTAGTTTCAACAGTACTGCTTTTCCATATGAAATAAATACTAACCATAATAGGAATGTCTTTTGATTATATCTACCAACTATCGTTACTAGCCTGCAATAGTTGTGAAACTTGTTACCACTCTACTAACTTCAGTCACATATTTCTATTGTCAAATTTTAGGCGAACACATTTTCCCAGAAATTTCGTAAAATTGAACGTATTAACAATAAAGTTGTCTGCAAGTGACGCATCTGAACATGACGTCATCCTGCACAACTAGAGGCTTAGCCACAGCACTCCGACATGAAATTTTGAGTCCTTCACATAATATTCGGGAGAATCCCGTTGTTTCTGCGATCGAACTCTCCTGATTCCAGTTTTGTTAGTTGCATGCCTATCCTACACTACATTGTGGATTATCGTGATGATTCCTTCAACAAGACCCAAGTCGATTGCTGCTTTTGTGCCTGACCAAGTGTCATTACGCCACCTCCAAAGACCTAGGTGTCTTCGGAACGTTAAACACTTACCTGTAGCATTCATTAACAGGCACTCACTCTTCGTTACAGATTGGATTTTGTGTGTGTTTCACATTTGCGCGAGCGCTAAGAGATTTTTTTCCCAGGTCTACCGAAATCCTTACAATTCTTTTTAGCCGGCCCCGGTGGTCTCGCGGTTCTAGGCGCGCAGTCCGGAACCGTGCGACTGCTACGGTCGCTGGTTCGAATCCTGCCTCGGGCATGGATGTGTGTGGTGTCCTTAGTTTAGTTAGGTTTAAGTAGTTCTAAGTGACTGATGACCACAGCAGTTGAGTCCCATAGTGCTCAGAGCCATTTGAACCATTTTTCTTTAATTCCTTTTACTCCTCGATAGTTGCAATCCTCAAAAATACTACGCGACATGCGATCTCAAAATATAAATTTATTGTTCAGTATTGCTCTACATCTATACGAATACTGAGAAAAACACTGTACAGTTCGTGGTGAGACGCACGTCGTACATGTATCTTTTTCCTATTTTATTCGCTTATTGACTGAGGGAAAGCCTGACAGTATGTATGTCTGTGTCCCAGAGTGTGTTATCGTATTCTCATGATCCCTGTGCGACATACACGATGATGTCAGCGTAATGGCTACACCAGACATCTCCGCAAGAACGCCATTGTTTCGCGTTAAGATATTCCCATGTAAATTGCTCGAACATTTCTGTGACTCTTTCGTACAGGGTAAAACGACCTATTCCGATACTAGTAGCGCGATGTCTATTACATAATAGAGATTCTGGGAAAGCTTGCAAGTGTGTCATCCATGATTTAAATGGAGAAAAACTGCACCAGTTAGCATGTTGGGAGTACAAAAACGAACAGTGTAAGAGATAATGTGCTTGTGCGTGATGGAGAAGGTACCACACTTCATAACATCAGAAAGACAACTACATTGCAAGAGAGTCAGAAAAACACACAAGCAAACATCACAGAAAATATTTATGTAAACAAATGGACTTGAAAATGTGGATACATTCTCGAAACGATTTATGCTAAGCACGAATAAATAAGTAACAGTTGCACTTTTTCATTATTTAAAACAAAAGTGGATCATTTGGCTAGAATTGGTCGCACCAGCGCCGTGTGTGCGATTTCTTTAAGGGTGGACTACATTTTCCCAGAAGCCGTGGCAGCCGTAGGGCCTACTGTGCAGCGGGAGGATAGCACTTCTGCTTGTAGCAATGACCTTGTGAGACCCGAGTAAGTTAAAGCTGGCCGACGTTTGGCGTGGTGTCTGGAAGTGTCGGTACGCAGCCTGTCAGGGGGGATCGATAAGGCGCGTGACGGCGCGGCAGGTTCCGCAGAAACAAGGCAGAGGAGAGGCCCATCCCCTCACCCCTACCCCCTGCCCCTGCCCTCATAACGATTTCCAGAAATTGGCTAATGGGGTGTTCATTCTGCTCCCGCGCCGGCCGCCTGTAAAAACATCGCTGCTTCAGCACATTCTTTCCCTAAATTAAGTTTTTGCAGTCTCGGCACCGGCACCAATCACAAACCAGGCATTACATAATGTAATATGCGTTGCATTACTTGGTAACAAGTGCCGACATGCATTTCGAGGCCGGCCGCGGTGGCCGTGCGGTTCTGGCGCTGCAGTCCGGAACCGCGGGACTGCTACGGGCGCAGGTTCGAATCCTGCCTCGGGGATGGATGTGTGTGATGTCCTTAGGTTAGTTAGGTTTAAGTAGTTCTAAGTTCTAGGGCACTTATGACCTAAGATGTTGAGTCCCATAGTGCTCAGAGCCATTTGAACCATTTTTTGCTTTTCGAGCTTCACCTCATCGACAAACGCCCATTAACGTAAATGCACTGTCTGAACGCTGGCCTGACACTGAGCTGAGGCTCGAACCGCGTAGCGACATGTTTTATCTTTTAATAAAATTGCTTTACACGTTTTCTATCGACTGACATGATAGCAAGGGTCTCATTTCTACCTTGCAAGTGGCAAGCAAATACAAATCAGCTATCTGCCACAGTTAAGAAGGACGCGACTGACTAAACGTAGGATGGAACACAGTCGTCGGTGCAATCATCTCCCTCGTTTCTCGTCGGTCAGATAGTAATAACAAATAACTTTGACCGTACATGGAAAGAATGGCACTATGGGACTTAACATCTATGGTCATCAGCCCCTGAGAACTTAGAACTACTTAAACCTAACTAACCTAAGGACGACACACAACACCCAGCCATCACGAAGCAGAGAAAATCCCTGACCCCGCCGGGAATCGGACCCTGGAACCCGTGCGCGGGAAGCGAGAACGATACCTCACGACCACGAGATGCGGGCATGGAAAGAATAGTTACACTATTGTTCCGAAGGAAACTGGAGGAAATACATCACGTGTTCTAGCCGTCTAAGGGTATATAGTGCACCCAAGAACATCGTTGAACATGTTAGTTTTGGTGGTCAAGGTGCTTCGGTGTGGGGACACACAGTGTTGCATTGGTGTACTGACCTCCAGATCTTTGAGCTCGGTTCACTCACCGCTCAACCTTATCGTGACAGTATATTCCTTTCCCATGTGCGTCATTTTAGTGGTGGATTCGACCTTGACTTCGTTTTTATGGATGACTGCGCGACCGCATCGAACAAGGCATGGACTGGCCTGCCCGTTCACTCGACGAAAATCCCGACCAGCATGTGTATGGGGGTGCGCTGAGGAAGCTAATTGCAGTATGTCCGCACGCACCTACGACAGCAGGCAGTGGCCAACCGCACTGGATGAGAAAGGAACGTCCTACCACAAGAACTCCGCACCAACATTAAGTCCGCCTCTCGTGGTCTCCCGGTAGCGTTCTCGCTTCCCGAGCACGGGGCCCCGGGTTCGATTCCCGGCGGGGTCAGAGATATTCACCTGCCTCGATATGACTTCTTGTTGTTGTGTTGCCGTCATCAACATCATCATCATCATCATCATCATCATCATCACCACACATCCCCATTACGGTCGGAGGAAGGCAATGGCAAACCACCTCCACTAGGGCCTTGCCTAGTACGGCGGTGCGGGTCTCCCGCATCGTTGTCCTACACTCGGTGAAGGAGAATGGGACACATAATCATACCGACAATATGAACAGCATGGGAGCATGCTGCAGAGCACACATTGCCGTCTGATATGATCACCTGCCGTATTAAGAAGTATGTGCTGCCTTTCGTAGTATCCAGGGGATCATCATGAATCGCGGAGACTTCACTGTAATTATTATGTTTCAGTAAAAGTCTCATTTTTGTTGACACACTGCGTGTTCCTTCCAGTTACCTTCTGTACCATACTGTAGCAGTTCTTTATACGAATGAGTTGTGTTACTTAGTGACATCTCGCGAAAGTTACTTTCGTCCTTTAGTTTTGGAAACTATTGTATCTAAACAGATATTGGCCTGCGAAAACTGTTTAATGATGCAGCTTATGGCACATCTTACTCCTCAGTGAAAAGCCAGAAAGCGAAAGTTGATGTAATATCTTTATTCATGCATACCTCGCTATGAGATGCTCTTTATTTCCTGAAAGAAAACTGACAATGAAATGTGTTTATAGGGAGAATTGCTAAAAAATACAGGACTTTTGCAAAGGTCATTGCGTAGAAACTCATCTGCTATGTATTTTTTTGGATACTGCTTGTGTGTTCGGGGTGGCATAAAACATCGAATGGAATCGAAGGCAAGCTGCCAGTCTGGTAACCGGGCATTTAACACTAGTTTATAGAAATTATGACGAAACGGTAATAGGTCTGTAGAAGCGGAATCCGAGACCCTGAATTTTATAGGCTGTGACGCTATTATACTGTCTCCATATTATACGGAACATTTAAGTAAGGTAACGCTGTTAGAGTGCATACCGAGTTAGTCTCGCGTTTCCGTCGTTGTACCCACAAGCGGAAAATGAAATGAAACTATAAGTTAAAATTAACTTTCGAGCACTAATGAAATGGCCTGCAAGGTATGTGTGTGGTTATAGAAATAGAGTGAAAGCTATGACTAAATTTAAGGCCACCAGTAGAACGTGAAAGGCGGATGTAGTAATTGCCGCAGGAACAACGCAGTTCACGGCGGGATATTTGGCTTCTGTCCAATTCGCTAGCATAATGAAGACACCAGTTGCTTCTGGCCGCCCCGCTTCCGAATTGACCTCACGATTAACTGAGCGACTTGCTGCACGGGTTGGAAACTATACCCGAGCTTAGGGAAAGCGCATGTAACATTTCTGGTAGGGTTTTGGAACATATTCTATTTTCAAGTATTCTAAAATACCTCGATGAAATCGATATATTGACACATAATCAGCTCTGGCACAGACAGTATGCTGTCGACAGGGCATCTTAAGTTGCCTCCATATTTCTGGGCTTCAAGAAAAATTGTGACACCGTTGTTCACTGTAGGCTTCTAATCAAATTGCTTACCTGTGGATTATCGTTTCAGCAGTGCTCTGGATTCTTGATTGTCACAAAGGCCACAGTTGATTGTAACCGGCGGGAAGTTTTTCAGGGGAACTGAAGCGGTATCTAGGGTTCCAAAAAAAAAAAGTGTTATGGATTCTTGACTGTTCTTAATCGATATAAACGACTTAGGAGACAATCTAGGCAGCCCTCTCATATTGTTTGCGGACTGACACTGTCGTTTACCGACTGGCAGAGTCTTCAGAAAGTCAGATTGATTTGAACAATATACCTGTGTGGTGCGAAAGGTGGCAATTTACTCTAACCAATAAAAAGTCTGAGGTCCTCCACATGAGTATTCAAAGGAATCAGTTAAATTTGAGTTACACGGTAAATCAGACAAATGTTAAGATTATCCAGTCAACTAAATAGCTAGATATTACAATTACGAATAACTTGAATTGGAATTATCACATAGAAAACGTTGTGTAGAGGCGAACCAAAGAGGTCGTTTTATTAGCGAACATCCAAAAGTTGCAACAAATGTTCTAGAGCAGGGATAGTCAGCCTTTTTTACCTACCGTCCACTTTCATATCTTAGTTAGCACTAAATTTTTTTCATTTGTTCAGTAATAGTGACTTAGAAAGTAAAAAACTAACTTCATGTGATAAAATTTATGAAGCAGAGTTGCAGCAAGTTGAAGCAATAGGAATAATTGCTAACCAAATTTCATGAAAACCTGATGAAAATATCTCAAAATCTCAAAGGCGTACCGCTCACCATGGAAGCTGGAATGCCCAAATGTGGGCTTTAGGGGTCAGGTTGACCACCACCGAACTAGAGGGCCTCCGTACAATACGCTTGTCCATGCTGCCCCAGAGTGCTGCTGCACGGTGTGCGATCCTTGCTAGATGCGATTGACCGAGGACATCGAAGAAGTTGAATCAATGGTAGCTCGTTTTGTATTACGGCAAAATGGGGGAGAGACTTTCACGAAAATGAGACGGAAGTTTGGGTGACAGTGATTAAAACAAAGGCGTGTTACCTTATGGCGAGAACTCTTAAAGAGATTTCAATCTCCAAATTTCTCCTCCGAATGCGTCAGTATTTTGTTGACTTCTACCTACATAGAGAGAAATGACCATTGTAGTAAAACAGATAAATCAGAGCTCACAGGGAAAGATTTAGATGACAATTTTTCGCACTTATTACTCGGGAGTGAGAGGGAGAGGAAATGGTGTGGAAGTGATTCTCTGAATCTTCTGCCAAACACTAAAGTGCGATTCGTACACACACACTGTTAAGATACACACATAGCTATGTTAACACAATTCACAGACAAATTATGACTCGAATTTTGCTATAAGACAATTGCCGATCACGGCCAATAAAACACTTGTTTTCAGAACTAAAATAACTACAATTTCTCGATAGGAAATTTCCCTTTGTTAACGGAAACTACCGCGAGGTGTAACAGCCGGGAAGAAGAACAAAGGGAAGAATACATGCACTAGACTTCTTAATTTACTTCGATAGTGGAATTTGAATGTCGTATATGAGAAAGCAGTCTTTTAGCCCAAACTGCTTAGCTGTCAAATAGCGGGAGTACGTACACACACACACACACACACACACACACACACACACACACACACACACACGCACGCACGCTATTTGCTTCATCGTTCCGCTACTAACGATCACAGTATCGACGAAAAGTTGTCGAGCCGCTAGTTATCGGTTGCACCCGCGAGCCATAATACAGCTCGTGTGCTGATGCGATGTTCTGTACGTGTGTAATTTAATCAGCGCAGACAGCGCCCTACATGTCACGTAGTATACGTCACATGTATGTGATGTGGCCACGGTTCGCACGCTACATCAGCCGTCGCTGCTGATTGGCGGTAATTTCCCTCGTATTGATCGCATACGCCCATCACTGCTATGTGCCACGGCGTTTCTACTGCAAATAACTTCTGCTTCACATAAAACAGTGTCTTCTTTCCACTTTCATTGCCCACGTGATACCTACCATTCATTTTTCAATTTACAAATAGCAATGTTTTAGCTTTTCGTCAGCTGTTGCCTGCTATAGTGTGCGTGTTTTACAAGCTGTTATTTTTCAATTTTTCTTTATTTCATTTTTTAATGAGCCGTTCTACATTGCTTGCATTGTTTCTCCTCTCTGCCTTTATTTGTCTGGCGCCTCAACCTTTATTTGTCGTTTCAGCATTCCCTTTCCATTGTTAAGTACTAAAGCTTTTGCACCTTTGCGCCTCCCACTCGGACTTTCCGAGCTCTTCATGGTTTTACCGGTTCTCTCCACGGCCTTACTATGTTTATTCTACTGTTTTCGACCAAAGGTACGCCACTTTTCGCATTCGGAAAGTGAGAGACTGAAATCCACGACCGGTGGTAGTAATTTACGTGATGTTTGGATCACCTAAAGCACCGAATGCTTTCAAAAGCGGTTATTTCGTACTCCATCCTTGTAAGCACACGAGACGAAAGATTCGTCTCCCCATGGAGACAACACGCTAATACAAAATATGTAGTTGATGTCGTGAGTCGCACCTAGCTCTTAAGTATAGAAAAATACAAACCCCTAACGGTTGGATGCAACATCAGTATAGTTCTTCTTGGCAAAATCACATTATTTAAAAATCTGGGCGTAGCATTGAAAAGCGATGTAAAACAGAAAGGACATGTGAGAACTGTAGTAGGGAAGACGTGTGGTAGAGTTCGATTTATTGGAGTGTGGTGCGTCTGTAAAGGAGACCGCAGATAGGACGCTGGTGCGACCTAATCTGGAGTACTCTTCGAGTGTTCGGGATCCGTTCCGCGCCCGGTTTAAAGGAAGGCATCTAAGCAGTTCAAAGGCGGACTGGTAGATTTGTTACCGGTAGGTTCGAACAACACGCTAGTATAACGAAGATTCTTCGGAAATTCAAGACGGATATCCCTGGAGGGAAGGCGACGTTCTTTTCGAGGGACGGTAAGGAGAAAATTTAGATAACAGCATTTGGAGCTGACTGCTGAACGATCCTACTGCCGCCAACACACATTACGCGCAAGGACCACGAAGATAAGGGAAATGGTGGCTCACATGGAGAAAACAGGTAGTCGTTTTTCCCTCGTTGTGTTTTGAGAGTGGAGGAGGAAAGGAAATGACTGGCAGTGGAAATTCGTAAATGGTCATATGTATCCATATTTACGTATGAATTTAAAATGACTCATTCCACATTATTACGATTAATAGTAAGATTGATTCCTGCATCATGAAACTTAACAACGGGGTTAGGATAGGTTGATTGGGTCCCTGAATCTTCGGGAAACCAGAAACTAATGCATGAGTCCTTGTGAACACGTAATCTGCGAAGACGGGAGTGTCCACAGCGTATTCATGAAGATGTGCAAGATATGGCAACACTTGGTAACCGAGAATGTCCAAATAAACATCTTCATTTGCGATCACGGTAATGCGAATGAGTATGCTCAAGTGGTGGAACCACCTCAGGCTGAATAACACAACTCCACATGCTGCAGGTAAAAGCCTCATTGGGCAGTCGACCCACTCCATGCCTTGCATCAATAGGATAGATGCAAAATCGCGAGGCGTCGGACCACACAATACGCCTCCAGTCAGCTAGGTGATCTCCAGTTTTTGTATTGTTTGACCCACTGACGACGTGCAGCTTTATATACCGTTGTGCGCAATCGTCTTCTGCGGAGTAACCTTTCGCAGCATTTTCTAGGGAAGTCGTTGAGTTGGACCGGCATTCAGCGACTGCTACAACTGCTGCCGAGTTCAAGCCTATTGGTTTGTGGGGCGCTCAACTGCGCGGTTATCAACGCCCGTACAAATTCCCAACCTGTGCTCAGTCCAATCTCGCCACGTTCATGAATAATGATGAAATAATGACAAGACAAACACTCAGTCATCTCGGGGCAGGTGAAAATCCATGACCCCGCCTGGAATAGAACCCGGGACCTCGTGCTCGGGCTCCTTGTAGACACGTTGGACAGTCGACGTTTATACAGCAACAAATCGAGTAACTACATCCACATTGTGGGTACGGCAGACACGCTAGTTCCTTTCTCTCATTCTCCGCGTTGGCTAATGTTACTGCGCTGGTTGACACACACACACACACACACACACACACACACATACCACTTATTGCCATGAAATACGTCTGTGTAGGAATGTCGCGTGATACCTTGGTACCAATTGTACAACATACGAGTATATCGGTTCTACACCATATATAGCACTCGAATGCGGTCATTGTGCTTTTTAAGGTGTGATTAATATTTTGCCTTGTGAGCTCCTGTTAATACAGACCGCAGCATAACCTTGCTTGTGGAAACCTAGGTCGTATTTAACATAATAAAGCTGATCATTTAACTGTGTTAGCCAGATTGAACTGATGTGGATGCCATTTTATTTCCATTCAGTAATATAATACTGGTAAGATCTAATCCGTGAGGGGTGTTCATGTCTACATGTTGGAGGAGGAGGAGATTAATGTTTAACGTCCCGTTGACAACGAGGCTATTTGAGACGGAGTACAAGCTCGGAATAGGGAAGGATGGAGAAGGAAGGCGGTCGTGGCCCCCCAGCATTTGCCTGAAGCGATTTAGGGCAATCACGGAAAACTTAAATCAGGATGGCTGGACGCGGGTTTGACCCGCCGTCCTCCAGATAGCGAGTCCAATATGTTAACCACTGCGGTGTCCCACTCGGTGGTATTAATGGTTTCTGTAAATCAGTTAAGGCAAGTACATTGGTGCTTCCTTTGAAGAAGACACGGCCTGTGTATTTCCCCATCATCCTTCAACGCTAGTTTGTTCACCGTCTCTAGTGACTTCGTCGTCGACTGAACGTTTATTCGTTACTATTAACGCTCCCAACTATTCTCCACTGATGACAGGAGCGATAAAAGTTCTTCTGATTTGTAGTCATCCCACCGAGGTTGGCCGGTTTAACCACGAAACTCCGGATTTTCGTGTTACCTCAGTTTCTCTACGTTTCGCCAGATACGGCGCAGTTCTGGCGGCTGCGAAAACTCCCCTCCGTACTGCGCGCAGCCTTGCCCGCGTTTTATTGCTGTCCGGGGCTGCCCAGCACTAGCAGCAGGAGCATTTGACGCGGCTGCGACCTTGGCGTGGGGCAGCGACGCGAAGCTGCAGCCTCCTCGAATGCCGTTGCCGGGAGACTGAGAGGAGAGTTGGCAGACTGTGTTCCGAGCCACGCCCCGGGGCGCCGCGTTTCGTGACCGCGGGCTAGGCACCGCCCATCTCAAGCTTCAGTTCGCTAGTGCTACACCGTGTGGCTTATCCACATTCTGCGTGACGCTCATGTACTGACTTCAGTCTCTTCTTAATGCGAAGCATTAACCTCAAATTGTCTCGATGGTTCTGCGCACTGTTTCACTAGTATAATATCCCGTAGCACAAGAGAAACGAGTGTGCTCCCATTACTAACGAACTACATTGGTGTGCAAAACATAGGGACGAAGTAACTTTCGTATGATGAATCGCTGCGAAGTAGTGTAGCTCGATGAAAATTGGACGATACATAGGAAGATTTATTACAGTATAATACAGGAGGTAAGTGAAAGAAATACACAATAAGACGAACATAAGTGACATTTAAATTCGAAGACAAAAACTACACTGAAGCCACCGTGATTTATGATAGTCCTCTGCACATTGCAATAGGCGAGACGTGTTTGTTACTAGGGTATGTGATCGCCAGTACTGCCATGCTGACCAGAAGGTTGGTTCAGAGTTCTTGTGGTACGGCGTTCCATTTCTTCACCATCCCGACTGAGTGCTGGATGGTCGTTCGTGTATTTGGACGGCGGGCAGTACATTTCCCCAACGCGCCCCATATGTTATCGATGGGATTTCCCTAGGAGAAACGGGAAGACCAGTCCATTCACCGAACATCTGCTCATTCCAAGAACTCCTCCACCTGCGCGGTTTGATGCGGCCCCGCATTATCACCCATAAAAAATAAATCGGGCCGAATTACCGTGTTCCTCCGTGCATTACGGGTTCCCACCTCTATCAGTGTGAGGATAAGTGCAGCATTGTCGAAGTTTATAGTTTTGGTCGTCCAGGTGTTACAGTGTTGGGAGGCATAGTGTCGCTTGGGTCTACTGACCTTCTAATCTATACGGGCCAACGTTATTGTGAACTGTATTCCTTCCCCAGGCGCGTCGTTTCATCGGTGCTTTCGGCCCTGGCTTCATTTTTTGTGGATGAGAATTCGTAACATCGACGAGCTGTGCTGGCGGAGGAGCCCTTAGAAGAGATGATACTAGGCGAATGGGCTGTGCTGCCCGTTCGCCCGACTGAAATCCTATTGAGCACGTGGACGGTGCTTTGGAAAAACGCATTGGATGTTGTCAACCGCCAGCCAGGGTGGGCGAGCGGTTCTAGGCGCTACAGTCTGGAACCATGCGACCGCTACGGTCGCAGGTTCGAATCCTGCCTCGGACATGGATGTGTGTGCTGTCTTTAGGTTAGTTAGGTTTAAGTAGTTCTAAGTTCTACGGGACTGATGACCTCAGAAGTTGAGTCCCATAGTGCTCAGAGCCATTTGAAACATTTGTTGTCAACCACGCTGGTGAATGAAAAGAACGCCATACCACGGGAATTCCTCATCAACCGTGTGGCCAGCATGTTACCACGTTGCAGAGCGTGCTTTGCCGTACATAGTGACTCACATCCCACGAAGAACAATATCCCATCTTTTATAATGTCCAGACGTCCGCTATAAATCGTGGTGCCAGTATTATTCTCTTTAAACAAGCGTATCATTTCCTTCGCCTCCTTGGGGGATTTCTTTCCTGTGCCTTCTGTACTATACTGTAGCAAGTCTTTCTATGTTTGATCCAATTTTCATCGAGCTGTGTTGCTTGGCAGAGACGTATTATGCGAAAGTTAATTTCGACCTTAAGTTTTGCACACCAGTTCTTTTGTCGCATGGTGTTGGTTCGCGATTATATTACGAACTTGAATTATTCCTTTGTTTATGTTTAGTACATCTACTACGTTGTAGTAGCATACTGCGTAGCCGAGAGTACTTCCTATGGTACCACCTATTAAGTTTCTTGCCGTTGCATTGGCGTATGGAGCGCGGGAAGAATCACTCCTTAAAAGCTTCTATGAGCGCTGTCATTGGCCAGACATTTCCTCGTGGGAGAGATACATATTGTTAGATTCCTCGCTTAAAGGGTAAAGTGGCAGAACGTTTTATCCAGCATAACAGTGAAATACGTTAGAGTTTGTACTTTTTGGGAATAGTAATCAGTATAACTGCTAAATTTATTACGTATTTCTAACTCCGTCTTAATGAATCACGAGCACAAAATCTGTGCTAGAAAAGTTTGAAAAGCAAATTAGCAATTTCTATTTCCGTCTGTTCTGTAGGAGAGTGCAAAAACAGGTCACGGACAATTCAGTGTCTAAAATCTCGCCAAATTCGGAAGGGCAGATGGTTCTATAGAAACGCGGGCATTTTCTTTCTTTTGTGCCCAGACACTATTCATCGGAGACCTCCATTATCGATTGCCGCAGGAATTTATATTGAAAGAGTTATATATGATCCATAAAAAAATCTTCAGATTTTTAAAAGTGATCATTAAATATGTGTTAATTTGTGGACATCCGTTAAAACTGTCTCTCAGACATAACTTTACAAATACGGGATTTTAGCACCGAGCGAGGTGGGGCGGTGGTCAGAACACTGGATTCGCGTTCGGGAGGACGACGGTTGAAACCCGCGTCCGGCCATCCTGATTTAGGTTTTCCGTTATTTCACGAAATCGCTTTGTGCAAATGCCGGTATGGTTCATTTGAAACGGCACAACCGACTTCTTTCCCCATCCCTCCCAAATCTGATGGGACCGATGACCTCGCTGTTTGGGCCCCTCTGTTAAATCAACAGACCAACCAACCTAGGTTTTTTAATTATTTCGGCCAACGGACACGGAATGTGTTTGTCTTTTTTATAGGCAATATACGGTTTCCCAGTGTCATTGAAATAACAGTGCTTCCAGATTTTGGTGATGCATTGCATGCGTGCTGTGAGTTCAGTTCACGTATCACAACAAAAGCGACTAAATGCTTTATGTAGCATGTCCATTTATTAGCTACCGATTACGTCATAACGTCTATTTTTCTGAGAACGAAATCTATGCATAACAAAGTAATAAGTGTGATGTTGGAAACTATTTATAATGTGTTATAATAATGATACAGTCGAATGGTGTGATCTGGTTTCTCCTTGACTAATTATTATTATTATTTTCAAACGGCTCGAAGCACTGTGGGATTTAACATCTGAGGTCATGAGTCCCCTAGACTTGGAACTACTTGAACTTAACTAATCTAAGGACACCACACACATCCATGCCCGACGCAGGATTCGAATTTTATTTTTCAGTTAGATCATATTATCCGAGAATTAAATTGAAAGTAGTTGCCATTCACAGGTCCCGAACAAGTTCTCGGTAGTCTACATTTGGTTGCAAATGATGGAACCAGAAATCCCCGAATGTGTCCAAATGGAACACTCGTTTTGTGTCCCACCATCAGGTCCTTCAGTAGGCTTGTTCTGACTCGACCGTGGGTCATAACTGCCAGTAGTCTCTACCTAGACAGTGAAAAGTAGAAACATTAAATTTATGTAATTATGACATGATTTGTCCGAATAGGTGAAAGAACTTGTAGATCTCCGGTATTTCGTTTTTTGGGGGTAACGTACGAGAGCAATGAAAACAGGCAGTGTCGATTGGCATACGGCTCCTGAGGCTGGCTGTCAGCTCGCCAGCAGGCCGTGTATTCCGCCCCCAGGAAATTGAGCGTACAGGTAGAGCGGTCTTTTGTGTGACTTTGTGCTGGCTTTATTCTACGAGATTGGCCGCTCTGTCCGGTTGAATGGAAGCGTGAATACTGCATGCCGCGGCGCGGCCAGGTGAGCCAACGCCACAGAGTCCTTCCTTCTCTTCACGGTGCCGAGGCGTGGCTAAAAACTAGGCCACCTTCCGCTCTGGGGAAATGATGGCGTCAGCTCTAAAACTATGATCGAATTTTTGTTATAAATCATTTATCTTGTAGTATTTTACTTACAGTTCCACTTAAAGTAGTCCCCGGGCAAAACATAAAAAGTGCCGCGACTCATAAAGAAGCGAAATCTTAGTTGTGCGATCTACGGAGTTACCTTGCTGCATTGAAACTTAAGCTTTTGCTGTTCTGGGGCGTATATTTCTTTTTTATCCAAAGTTATTTAGGTTTTGCCGGTTGTTTCTAATCGACATATGGATAGAATTTGGGAACAAATGATTTTTCAATTAAAGTTTCCGCAGTTGAGTGCCTGTAATCATAGAAATCAGAACTAGCGTTACTATATGTATACAGATGTATTTTTGCCATGTAGCTTCAAAGCCGACCGATGTGGCCGAGTGGTTCTAGGCGCTACAGTCTGGAACCGCGCGACCGCTACGGTCGCAGGTTCGAATCCTGCCTCGGGCATGGATGTGTGTGATGTGTGTGTGTGATGTCCTTATGTTAGTTAGGTTTAAGTAGTTCTAAGTCCTAGGGGACTTATGACCTCAGAAGTTGGGTCCCATAGTGCTCAGAACCATTTTCAAATAGTAATTTAAGATTAAGTTCTCTCTTACCAATTTCCAAAATATTACCAACCGAATTTTTCTGCGTTAGGTCATTTATAGCTCCCTTTATTTCATAAGATATGAAACAATCTGTGATAAACTGACTTCTTCGAAGTACTGCCAAGACAGAGAAATAAGTATCTTTGTACTTTCCATAATATTCGCTGCTTCAGTCACTTTTATTTTCGAAACAAGCAGTCATCATTTAAACATTTGTGACAGCATAAATGACAGTAGCGGTTTCATGACATGCCCTTTGAGCCAGTTAAGTTTCATTTCGTTTCCTTTTTCTTTTCTGGATGCTTGACTATTTTTGTCATCCGCTCATATCTTCTGACTGCCTGCGTTCGATTCACTTTCGGTTTGTCCGTCAGCAGATGAGGGACCATTTAAAAAAAAATCATGTGGTGTTTGTTGAGTGAAGTAGCATCGCAGGCTCCAGACAGGACTTCTTCGTCGGATTGTCCCCTACCTTTAAGTGAGGATCTCGACGTGTCGAGACGCGAGTACTCTGAACAATCGTGCGGTAGGTCATATGTGCCACGTACCTGCATTCTCTACTCTTGCAAACGACAAATACTCTGAGAGAAAAAATACATTTAGTCCTCCGAAGAGAAATAAGAGTAAATCATAAGTGGACCCCACGTCACGGCACTGTGGTACATTGTGACTTACTGAGATATCTCAGCGTTTCTCCGAGTGGAGAACCTCTCGAAACATGCAGTAGCCGCGCAAGCGTGGTGGTAATGCTGTGCTGTGTGTCAGCAGACAGCACTTTGCGTAGGATATAGATGCGCCCCCTGCCAGGCAGGTACTGTGCTAATGGCACGGCATAGGCGGCGGGAACACGCGTCCTACTGCTTGGTGCAGCTTCTAACCCCACGATTAACACGCGACCTACGTGCAGCCCTTGCTTGTTTGTATACCACGGCGAGCCAGCACTCTGAGAATGCTAACCCCTCTGCAGTCATCGCAGAAAGGCTAGTACGTAATTATACATTTAAATCACAGCAATACATATTATGAGTAAGCATTTGAAAATACCCTTAACATTTATGCATCGCATTCTGAGCACTGTCCTACGAAATATGAGATTGGATACACTCCTTGAAGGCGAACGCAGCATCACCGCCTCCCCACCCCTCCACCCCCTCGCCTCACCCAGTTTAGCGGTCACCAAAATGGCCGGTCTCCCGATTTTCTTCTTGTCTTCAATTGATTTGCATTCCTGGAAATGGGCATATATTCTCCATACTATTGAATTGTTGAGCACTTCGCCAGTTGGATACCTCCCATTAAATTCCTCTACATTACGTGCATACCAAGCACTGGCAAAATACTGTTCAACAATGAAAACTGATTTCTCTTGGGAAAACATGTTTACCAAACATTGAACTGCGCAGTTCTGCGGACGCCATGTGAATCGTTACATTGGCATCGACATTTGTCGTCACACATGCTACTTTCATGCAGTGAATGATGGAACGAATGCAGTGCAGCTCCGTTTGCAGCCACATTTATCAAGCTTAAGGACTGAAGACCTTAGCAGTTAAGTCCCATAATATTTCACACACATTTGAACATAGAAACCGAAACGTTTGTATTTTCGAAATGCCGATTTGTTGCGGGTATCGAAAAGGTGAAAATGCCGATCTGTTGCGGGTATCGGAATGGATGGACTCACCCAGAGGGAGGCTTGTTAAGTTCGGAGGACATCGAACTACAGCCAGACCATTCCGAAATTGCCGCTAGTGGTTAACCGCAAATTTTGCGACCGCTCATTGTGTCTGCGAATGGTAGCCTCTACTGGAATGTCCGCCCGCGGATTAATGCTTCAGTGGATGAATACCGTACCGTGGAGAAGATTCTTCGTAACAGCGAGACTCGGTCGGCATTTAGCTGCTTAGCTGTTGGGAACAATAACCCAGTTCCTGCGCATACTTGTTTAGTACATAATATGTAATATCTGAAGCTACTTTTGAACCTATCATTGGATCGTTAAAGTAGAGGAATTTCTGTCGAATACAGCGTTTGCATCGAAGAGGCGTGTGACTTTACGAACCTATAAACGAGGCTTTCTCTCCACTTACACCTATGAGAAATAGTGATGTTAAGGTACGCCCAACAAATATGAAATCTCAGAGAGCGTTCAAGACATAAGCTTCACTGTGTTTCTGACAGTAAGAGTATATGCTGTTTGCTAATTGTTTCTCGTTTTGAGTGAGGCACATAATATTGGGAAGCGACTTAACGCAAGTGAAGATATTTAGCTGAGTGCGGAACCATTGAAGCAACGTTCATTATTCATATTTATAAGAATAAAAAGAGGTGATTTTCTTTTTGGTCGAACGTCTGGTAATCTGATGGCAGTAGGTTTATCGTGTATTGTAAAGGGGATTAAAGAAGCAGTCATATCGTCTCAATACCTTATAATATTTTGTGTAAACATCCTTAAAGTTTTTTAAATAAAACACGCGTAATTAAAATTCTACGTCTTTAGTCTTCATGTCTACATATTTGCAGCCCCCTGCCGCTGTAGGGCTCGGAATTGTATCGGGTAAAATGCCGGTGTGTAACGTAAGTATGCCGGTGCGTCAAAAGCAGAGGGCTGCAGTAGAGTTTGAAATTCTGCGAGTTCTTCCATAAATGGAGCACCCTCTCGTTCAGCATGACAATGCCAGACCACGCAACATATCCTCCACACAGTCTCCTCTTGGCCCCATCCGATGTTCATCTGTCAGCAAAACATACAAAAGACCTTCCGGGACTTGAAATTGATACTGATGAAGCGGTGCAAGCAGAGATGAGGCTGTGGCTCCGTCAACGAAGTCAAACATTGTTATATTAACAAACTGTTCTTTCGTTAGGGTAAATGTGTACGTTGCCAGCGTAGCTATGTGGAGAAATAAATATGTGGACCTGAAGAATAAAGGCATAGAGTGTTAGTAATTCTTTATATTTTAAAAGCTTTAAGAGTTTTCACGCAAGATCTTCGGAGGCATTACTTTTGAGCACGCTCTTGTGTTTTGTTATTGGTGGCGGACCGGATTTGTTGGCATGCAACTATTATTTAAAGTTTATCGGAAGTGCTGCCCGCCGGATAGCTCAGTGGTCAGCGTGACGGATTGCCGTCCTACGGACCCGGGTTCGATTCCCGTCTGAGTCGGGGATTTTCTCCGCTCAGGGACTGGGTGTTTGCTGTCTTCATCATCATTTCATCCCCATACGGCGCGCAAGTCTCCCAATGTGGCGTCGAATGTAATAAGACCTGCACCAAGGCGGCCGGACCTGCCCCCCAAGGGGCCTCCGTGCCAATGACGCCAAACGCCCATTTCCACCTGAAATGCTAAGAATAAGGCTTTTATGTTTAGTCGCAGTTGCAGACGACACAACAGCACGATCTGTTGTCATCGAAAGTTCAGGTGTCAACGCAGAAATCCAACTGTCGTCGAGTAGGGGAAACTGGCCATCCCAGCGCCAGCCGAACTTTACATGTTTCAGTTGATTGGTAATGGGATAAGCGATGCTTTTACTTGTCTGTGTCCGAGTGGGACGCTTGGATTCACGAACAAACGTCGTAAGTCAGTGAAAGAACGTTTTTTGGAAGGTGGATAGGCTTGGAATTACATGGAAGGAAATGTGCTGGTACTGTTGGTGGTGGCGTCGTTGCGCGGACTGCGTGCGTAGCGCTGCGTGTCACGGCGTGGGTCGGGGAAGCCCCGTCTATTCCTGTCGACAGACGCCCCCGCAGAGCCTGCGCCGTCTGGCCCGTGTCTCAAATAGAAGCCGGAACACGCGAGGGCGTTACAGGAAGTCAACTGCGCAGCGCTGCCAACCACTCTGCCACATCGTCACTCCAACGAATTGTTGGGAAAAGTGAGGACGGGGGCGGCTGTTCACTACCGATAACTTGATGCATCCTGCGAAACACGTTTCACACGAAACAACCGCTCAGTATGCTACAGGAAGAGGAAAGAGAGGACATTCCATTCAGTATCATGTTCATCGTGTGCGCTCTTGAACCTCGATAATAACAAGGTGAAAATTACTGTCTGTCACGGAAATGGCTCTGATGTAAACGATATTTTATGTTGGTACATATTGTTTAAATATACTGTTACTAAATAATTCTACACCTGTTTTACTACTACATACAGCCTCCCTTTCTTTCTTCATTTCTCCTAGCTCTAACGACGTCTATTATGAAATCAGGTTTTTCAGGATGTAGAAGATTTTATTTTATTATTTTACTTTGTTGTCTGATTCCCCTCTTAGGGTAACCTAGGATAGCGCAATTGTGTGCGCTGTTTCCTTGTCTCGCAAGCTGTCGAGCTGGGTGTTATGCTAGAAGAGCAGGTCCTGCAGCTGATTCTTTTATTGATGGTATTCAGTTCGCGTGGTATTTAATCCACTCTCACGTGTGCCCTGTTTTTATCTTTTGGTACATTTGTCTGCCAAAATTTGTGACCCTGGGTCATATTTCCTTATTTCTTTCTATGTAAATTCTGGTGCACAAAACATGATACTGTCGAGGTTTGATAGAACATTTTATGCCATTACAATAGCCACACATCTTCGTTGGTACACATCACTGTATAGACGTCAAACAAATGAAGAGAACTTCTGTTTCCGTGTTTTATGATGATATACCTATGTTTTAATTACGTTGTCGTTAACAGTAATATCACATGGTTGCATTTCCGTAAGTTGGCTCCTACAAAGACAACTGCATGTGCTGCCCTTAATTTGCCGTTTCACTTGATGTTTTGATTCGTTCATTTTCTCAGAATTTAGATAATTAGTACTTTGTGAAGTTTTTTTGTTACACATTTGTGGTGATCCCCTCATATGCTGGTGCATTGTAATGAATTTGTTCACTGTTGCTTGTATGTTTTACTTATACCACGTCCTAAAAATAAATGGTATAATTTGGAAATCGATCATTTGAGTTAAGTAAAATATTTGAATGGATTATTGAATGACAGTGTATTAATGAAGCAACTGAACCCACCCATGGTGTCATCCATGAAGGTGAATTGCACTAAAATATATTGTGTAATAATGTATAGCGCTTGGACAAAAGTATGGAAATATCGTAAGAAGTAAGTGTTTGACCTTAAATGCGGCTGCTAACCCAGCCTAAAGATTGTGCTGTTCTATTTGAACACGGACGGCATCTACTGAAGCAAGTCTCGGTCGCTTTCGGTACAGTGTGCCCTGTAGTTGTGAATGCCTTATGTTGGAGCTAGCTGCATTCAAACGTGGGCAAATTGTTGATGGTCGTATGGCAGATGCTTCCACAATCAATAATCGAAGATTTTGTGCCGCATACTGGGAAAGCAGAAACACGTCATCTGCTACGCCAGTGTGTGTTAAGTCATCGTTACAGACGGTCATGGAAGAGGATTGTGACGAGAAGTAGAGGACTGTAGCTGCAAAAGCCACGGCAGAATTGACTGTCGTACTCGCAAATCGAGTCAGCACTAAAACAATACGAAGAGAGCTCCATAATCTGGGAAATCGATGGTAAGCTGGAATTGCAAAACCACACACCAGTGACACAGATGGCAACACCGAGAATAAGTGGTGCCAAAGTCATAAAATCTGGACTCTGAAGCAATGGAAGAAAGTCATTTGGTTCGATGAATGTTGTTTCACACTGCGAACTTCCGGCCGAGTTTTCGTCCCAAGAGAGAAACACGGCGGAAGTTGGGTGATAATTTGGGCAGCCACATCGTGGTATTCCGTTGGTCCCATAGTTACTCAGTAAAGACGTCTAACTGCCAAGGATTATGTGACCATTTTGGATGATCTGGTCCTTCCCACGGTATAATGCTTGTTCCTTAGTAGTGATGGTGTGTTACCGGACGACAGTTTCCCTGTACATCCATCTGGCATCGAGCAGAACTAAGCACGAGGATGAATTGTCCGATCTCTCCTGGCCACTATAATCAACAGATCAATATTATTGAGCGTTTGCTGCATACTTAGGAGAGAAAGAAGCGTGATCGCTATTCACCTTGTCATCATTACCTGAATGTGCCACTGTTTTGCAAGACGGAAGATGTAAGATGACCTTGACAAAACATTAAAAAAAATCTGTATAGGCCTACATTCATTCCGAGACGACTGGAAGCTGTTATGAAAGCCAACGGGTTCCCTACACTGTATTAGGCATGGTAACGTGTAGTTTTTGGTGTTTCTATATTATTGCCCAACCACTGCTTGCCACATTTCAGCCAGTCTGGAAAATAAGTTTTTCTTCATATAGCATTTCAGATTAGTCGGTCTATTTTGCTACGAAAGAGGCATAGACCAACTAAATGTGTGAGGGAACGAGCACACTCTACGAAAAATGTCATTTTGATTTGATGGTAAACCAATGGCCAGTGTTTTGTGAAGATAAAATGGATTCTTCTTATTGGTTAGCTGACAAATATCACGGAAGAATACTGGAGGAAGTGCATCGAGAAAAAAAAATCGCCTTTTATCAGAACAATGTTGTTTGCGCACTATGGTTTTTGGCAAAAACATAACGATCATGTCCGAATCGTTGAAATAGCCACGCTATTCGTCATCTGGCTCCATGTGACCTCGATTTACATCCACATGTAATGAAATTGATTATTCAAAGGTTTTGAGTTCAGTCAAGAGGGTAAGTGAACGATGGACAGTTATTTTGTAGAGCATCCATAACCCCACTTCCGGATGGAATTTAGTGACAGTAGCTTAGAATGAAGAGGTGCTCCCAGTGTTAATGTATCACTCTTTGTGCCCCATTGTCTTGGAAACTCTTTATAAACACCAACTTCAAATTTTCCGTTGTTAATGCATGTACTATTCTAGACATACAGAACTAGAATTATTCCAAAACTGAATTATGAGGCATGTAATTATGTTTTTCTCAAGCACTCAATTTATCTGACTTAATCTTGTTAATAAATGAACGTAAAAACTAAACAACATGAGGCATTTTATCATTCTAGTTCTGTATCCATTGAATCTTACTCATGGCTTGCTGTGAAAATTTCGTCTCTACCTGTAGTACTTTCTGAGATAACGGGTCATTTATAGTAAATGTATTTCCGAGGTATTCAGGTTCAAATTATTGTAATTAAAATCTTTTCTGTACTCTGACGTTCTGACTCAGTTATTTACGAGAATTATTGTGGGTCATGTTCTGTGAACTCTTCAGTGTCTTTAATTTGTTCTTCTTGAGGGGATTTTTTGTTCTGTCGTTGCATTTACAAAAATAATTTTTTTCACCAGACGCGTTTCTCTTTATTGAAGTAAAGCATCATTAGTGGTCTGCAATTAAGTTGTTTACATTTTGACTGCCTTTTTTTGGTATCTCCTTGTACTGCGCTCCTGCTAGGATTTCAGTTAGCGGTGTTGCAGATGACATTGTTTTGCGATGCGACATGTTGATTTCCACAGCCGTTCAAAATTTAGCATTCATTCTCTCTTCCAGTTCACATACGTTGCAAGGAAAATCTCCGCATGTACTTCGTGTCAATGGGCCTGTGTAGACTCTACAAATTCGTCGGTACGTTTCTTCCATTCTGAGCATATCACTCATATATGAATGACAGATATTACCCTAATAACTGAAAAAAATCAAACGTCGGAGATCGTAGTGGTACCTCCTTTGTAAGGCAATCTTTTGTGTTCTTCACCATACCTTTAACTTGACATCACGAACGTTTCCATGTATCCTACGGACTAATATCAGAGCTGGCGTTCTGGGTAATGCGGTGTAAAAGTAATTTGAAATATTTTGAATACATACAAGGAGTATACAAACTTTTCAAGTGTGTAACAATGAAAACTATTTCACTTTCATTTAAGGATTATTGAGTGATCTGCTGGCAGAGATACATGGTTTAAAAGTCATCGGTGTGTATACAGATCTTTTTAGGTCTATAATCTTTGGCAGGTCAACTTAACAGGAAGGGCGGCGAAGAGTGCAAATGCGGACGCTGTCGATTTCGGCTGGGAAGCCTCGGATACAGTGGCGAAATGAATGTGCTGAGGTGTGCGGGTTTTCTGTGTCTTTCATCTGCCAGCGGTGTGTTTAGACTTCCCGCTTTGTTAGCACGTTCCGATTTAGAGCTCTGATTCACAGCCTGTAGCATTTCTTGCTGCTTCCTCTGCCTCCTGGCGTAGGATGTGCTCAATGTAGTTTTGCACCAGTTGAAAAATCTGTAAGCAATTTCGAACGCTTTACGGTCCTCAGAATGTATAAGACTGCGTCATCGTATTTCGAGTTTTTGTAAGGAGGATAGTCCATCATGATTTGATTTTCGGTTCCCAAAATGCGTAGCACATACCTCACAGCACATGCAGTTTTGTAGCCAACGTTTAATAAAAAAGAAATGCAAGTGTAAATAAGTTACATAAAACTGCAACCAGTCACTTTTTTTTTAATAATTACGTTTTATTCCTTGAACCGGTTTTCGAACCTTTTGAGGTTCATCTTCAGACAGTTTCTGGAGGTTACATCTTTATTTCAAGCACAACGCTGGGTGCTGGCTCTGTGAGAAGAAGATGGAACGTGCTTTAGTGTATTGCCATGTCTATTGTTTGTCTGTCGATGTGGATGTAAATTTAGATTTTTACCTATTCCGTTAGTATGGGAGGATTTTTTTCCGTTAGTGTCCATCTGTCTGCTTCCACAGCATCCAGCATGAGCTGCACAACTGTTGCTTGTAACAAAGATCAAGACAAAAAGGTATGGCATAGGCCTATTTTTCACAGGGATGTAATTTGTTCTTTTGTACATTTATTGAAGTCGATAAAGCAAATATTCCTTTCAGTTATTTCTGCCTACATGTGGGGTAGTCAGTCTTTGTTATATTTTTTCTTAGTTCAGGCTTATTTTCTGTGTCTTTGTGTTATTCGACTTCGTGTCGTTTGCCGGTTCTTCCTGTGGTTTCAGGAAGCGGGTTTGTTGTTTAGCCTGTGAATGTGAGGCATTACCTGCATAAGATCTGCTTCTCGCATAGTATTGAATTATCTGTAGCGAGAACGGATAGGCTATTAAATATGGAGTTAATTTGATGACAAATAATTTTACTGCCGAGTTCAGCACAGGATCTGGTTGCACAGCTTCGATTAGTATTGTTCATTAAATAATAATAAAACATTAGACGTACCTTGATTTTTCTTTTTTAGACTCAGAATACAGATTGTTAAACGTATAAGAGCAGATAGTTTGGTCATAGATACATTAATATGTATCTACTTCAGTGTGTTGGTTTTTTTTCCCCTGCGTCTAACAGTCGTACCACAAAGACGTCATATAATTTACTACCTGATGTTTTCTGCATGGTTGCAACCGCACCACTAAGCCGTCAGTATAGACTAAACGTATTGCGTCCACACTTCAACTCCTGACGTACAACCCAGGGGAAAAAAAGCATTAACGGCTTACTCTTGCCACACCTACTTGGAAACATAATACTCCTAATAACTATAATTATTAATGTGCAAATGAAGTGAATATTGATGTAATGTTCTTAGTTCACCGTAAATAATAATAATAATAATAATAATAATAATCTGCAGTTACACCTTAATACCCAGTATATTAGAATATGCAGCATGCAAAACTTTTTGTTTTGTTTAGAGATACTTAGATAATTGTGGCTATGAGAATCGTTCCTTGAGTAAATGCCCAAAATAGCAGCGTCCATTCATTTCCGTATGGTTTTCCTAATGACGTGTCATAACTCTCGTTACGCACTAGATTTCTACAGATTGCTGATCAAGATTGTCAGTTCAAGTCTTTTAATCAGTGATCTTTATCTTTTCCTACGGAAGGAGGAAACATAAGAAAATAAGCAGGGATGTGCTTTCTATCTTATCTGTGGTAAACGTTATCTCAGGCCGAAATGAAGCGCTGAACCATAAACTTGACATTTTAGCAAAGATTTTACGTATATATATTTCGTAGATAGGATGTAAGGTGGAAAGCATGTGAGATGCCACATCTAGCTTGACCGTTGCCTGCAGGCGCAAATTCACCCGAGGAGGTCGTCAGGTGAAGAACAACAACAGCAAGCAGTAATTTTCTAGAGGCCTTGTCTTTTCTAGACTATTAGTTTTGGTGCTACTTGATTCTCCAAAAGTTTTGTCTGAGAAATGCGGTAATCGGTGCCCATAACAGTACTAGGGTGAGTCAAATAAAAACTTAAATTTGTAATAACAAATAGAAATTTCGCGCAGTTATCCTGTTAGTTGGACAAACAGCGTGCAGCTGGCCTGTAGGTGGCAGCGTAGTGCAGATGCACACATACCGTCGCAGTGTCAGTATAAACATGGCCGCCCCACTTGCGACTTGCACCAGCGAAGAACAGCGTTCCGTTATTTGGTTTTCGTGTAGTGTAGGTGTGAAACATATTGAAATTCATCGACGAATGAATGTTCAGTACGGTGATTCATGTTTGTCACAGCAGCAACTCTGCGAATGGAGTCGGAAGTTCGCAAATGGTGTGACTTCAGTGGAAGATGCTCCTCGTGCAGGTCAGGCACAAAAAGTTGTGACTCCACAGAAGATTGCAGCAATTGAAGCCATAGTGAAGGAAAACCGCCGAATGACACTGAATGACATTGCAGCATGTTTACTGATCAGTCATGGGTCAGCACACCACATTGTGCATGATGTGCTCGAGTTTCACAAAGTGCCTGCAAGACGGGTGCCACGGCAGCTGACTCCTGAAATGAGAGAACGACGTGTTGATGCTTGTGAAGAACATCTTCGGCGCTTTGAACGAGAAGGTGATGGCTTCCTTGCAAGAATCGTTACTGGGGACGAAACCTGGGTTCATCCACACCAACCGGAAACGGAGAGAGCGAGCAAGGAATGGCACCATTCCTCATGACCAAATCCAAAGAAGTCTCGGACAGAACCATCAGCAGGGAAGGTTAGGCTGACTCTCTTTTGGAACGAAAAAGGCGTCATTTTGGAGCATTAAATGGCTAGAGGGAACACTGTCACAAGTGCATCATACACAGCTCAAAAAAATCATCTGCGGCCTGCGATCAAATCTAAGCGATGAAGAGGTACGCCACGCGGTGCATGAGTGGTTGCGCGGACTACCAAAAGAATTTTTTTCTAAAGGAATTTGTGCACTTTGTAAGCGCTGGAGGACTTGCATTGAGCGTGGGGGAGATTATGTTGAAAAGTGGTGTAGGTTTGTACCTCTTCAGCACAGTAAATAATATTTTTTAAAAAAATATTTAAGGTTTTCACTTGATTCACCCTCGTATATCGTGATGCTGCCTGCCTGCCTCTCACCTTCCCCTAGCCTAGGATCCCCTCGTGATAGGCGAGACTTGCCGCTGAAGTGGACTCGACAAGGAAGACGACTGTGTAAAAGGGGCTTGCGGAGTGCTGTGCGCCTGGGCGGAGTCGCCGGCGGGGCACTTCGGCAGCGGCCATTGCCCGCCGGGAGCCATACGTAGCCGCCGCAGCCAGCTGGCTGGGGCCACATGCATAAGTGAGCGCCGTCCTGTTTCGTTTTCTTATCGACTATTGTTGGCGCTGGCTGGCTTCCTGCCGCGCCGCGCCGACCTGACCCGACCCGTATGGCAAGCGACGCGGCACCTCCCTCTCCTACACCCACCCATCCACATCCCCCTCCGCAGCCACACGGCAGTGTCTCATGGGAGGCCGCCTGCACAGGATTCCACGTGCAAACCCTCACCATGCATTCGTGTCCTCGCCTGCTGCGCTCAGCTCGCCGTAAGTACCAGTAAGCACCGTTTGCGCACTTTTTTCTCCTGTCGCCGTGCGCTGCACACGCAACAAACAACTATACAACAATCGACAGAGCGTCATTCACTGAAGTCTTGCGCAGACAACGCGTCATTTATGGCGTGGCTCAGGTCACTGCGGATGTCCGCGACGTTCGGCGGCCAGGGAAACCACACGGGGAAGTGCATCTGGCCTCAGAAGCTGCTGTCGCTGCGTGACAGAATGCCGCACACGTCAGCCGGCGGCGGCGGTGCAGCTGTGTTACGAGATAACTTGGCGCTGGCGCCTTCTGCGTGTGATACTCGGTGTAGTAATTAGGCCTGGCCGCCTTCTGTCTGGCCTCGCCTAAAGGATTCCTCTCTTTCGCTTTATACTTCAAACGGCCATCTCCAATAAAGGGCTATTTCAGTTGCTGCGTATAATACACGTTGGATGACTCGCGTAAGACGTAACATCACTTTTATTTCGTGAAATGTTCAACATAACATTATGTCTTCCATGGAGGTCTGTTGTAAGGAATTGCAACTGTTTATGACAATAAAAGTTCAACTAAAACAACTATCAGCGTCAGTCAACGATTTTATTTCGTCCCGTGAGCGTTTCGAAAGTTTGCACTCTTATCTTCCGATGGAACAGTGGTATTGTGCTAGTTATTTGCAAGCTCATTGCAGCCAGTTGTTTGCGTCATTTCATTTTGCTACAAAAAGTATTACATGCACTTGTCAGAGTAATATGGGACTGAGATTATAAATTTTAAACGGTGATAGAGATACAATTTGCTCCAATGCACAGATCCCTTCGGTTCGTCAGGCATATATATTTTTATATGAAGATGGTATCTCTTCTTTCGGACATGTCCATTTGTAATTTCATTCTAACGAGCTGCATGGTCACCGATGGTATATGGTCTTTCGGACATGTCCGAAAGAACAGATACCATCGTGATATATAGTTACGGCTCACCGTCCATTTGACCATCTTCTTCTGTGCGAATACACAAACAGTGCCCACACTTTTACGGGAATCTGCGGTAAATCCGCGAGTAATGAGTGTGATTGGCAGGGGCAGTATGAATGTAGTGCGGGACAATAAGTTGAGAATGTGGATCTCACGGGAGGCGTGCCAGAGACAAAGCCGGCACGGTAGCTCAGCGTATTCGCTCAGAGAGCTGGTTGACCACTGTAATAAAAAAACTGATTGGAAGAATCAACGAACAAACTTTAGGGGATGTCGTGTGAAGTCCGCAACGATCAAAAACAACGGTCAACAACGAACAAAATTAAAAAAAAAAAGATTGATATAGCGTCTGCCATGTAAGCAGGAGATCCCGGCTTCGAGTTCCGGTCGGGGCACACATTTTTCAGCTACCCCTGTTGACTTGTATCAACGCCTGTATGCAGCTAAGGGTATTCATTTCTTTGTAATTTCATGCATATTTTTAACTTAATTTTTCCTGCAGAACACGAACCAATTACAGACATTGACCGTGAGCTTGTTCAAGAGTTTCGCAGAGATATTAGATGACACCCTGTAACTCTTTCCTCTTGTTACGTTAGTAAAAGATAATTCCGAAAGCACTGCACAGAAACAGGAAGGATTAAAATTTGTTGATACCAAGCCTATAAGTTATTTTTTTAACTTAGTTTTGTTTGTGTCTTTACTGTCAGGTATCTGCAAGAGTAAAGTTTTAACAAATTCTTATAAGGAATGAAACAGTTTATTACTGTTATATGTATCTTTGCTCCACAGTGTAAATTAATAATGAACGATCTCTGAGGCCTTCAAAGCACTATATATTCACATCGTTATAAACTTTGGTTTGTTTACGTTATTCGTTCGTGTTCTGTGGCAAAAATTAAGTAAAAAATGTATATTTATGACTAAGCGCAAGGTTCTGTACAATGAAACGGATTATGACTATCTCTTATCACCGTTTAAAATTTAAATTCTTAGTGCCGTATTACTCCAACAGATGCTGCATTAAGCTAGCAAACACAATATCATTGTTCCGCGAGAAGATAAGAGTGTAAGCGCTCGAAACACAGCAATATACTTTTTAAGGGTGTACCAAAGTTCGCGAAAAGACGAGCTCAATCATATAACGTATTTTAAGGTAGACTTGGAATTTTTTGGCAAAAGTGTCCACAAAGTGAACTAAAATTGCTAGGCGTGGCGATTCCGGTTTAAAGAATCCATAGTGGGGTTCTCCGCTTGATTCCGTTCTTACATGTAAAAACAAAAAAGCCTAACTACTAAAACCTATTTACTTTTGGCACTGCTTTATACAACACAGACACATCGTCGCCTTCGATTTCTGTAAATTGCACTATATAGTGACTTGTAGCGTACCAAAAGGTGTTCAGCAAAACTATCACAAATGTGTACACTTACTAACGTTTCACTGAACGGATTTTCGTGGAAACTAGTAAAAATCTATAGAGCCTGACACGAGAGCCCGACTTACTGCTGTCTACACTGCGGTAGACGATTCTAGTCGTCTTGTCTTTAATTTTTATCGTATTTCTCGCCTATTTTTGCGAAAAAATCTCGACGCCTACATTAGCAAGCGTTATAATACTTTGCCCGCCTTCTCTAAAGCTTTCAAATGTTGTTAATACAAATGTTCATTTCCTTTTACTTGAGCCATGGTTGGTGCAATGCCTCCGTTGAAACAAGAGTAAAGTCCACCAAACATGCAACAGATTACACACCCACCTGTTTATTAGCGATGGCGATAACCTCGTTACATCTTGAACAATTAACGAAATTGCGAACCGAGACTTAACCGACAAACTTTTAGAGGCTGGTCACCGATACCTTCTGAATATTTTGGCATAACGAACCCGCGGGGTCCGGCGTCTCGTTACAGAGTAATAATGTAATTATGAATTATTCCGTTTCTGTGAAAATACCGTCACAACTGTCATGAAGTATGTAATATGCAATTACCAAACCACAATAAAACACGCAACACAGAGTAATGCTACGACCCTCAGTCAGATGGAACGTACTGTAATGTTGTTGCCATCGGTGCGGGAACAGCAAGCAAAACATCGTTGTGCCGCTAAATTGCATTCAGCGAACCCATGTACGAGGTGCTTATTGGTCAACTCTTCGCCATTAACCTATCCATCGTAATAACGTCAACATTTGCATTGTTCCGCTGTATTTTCAGCGCAACACTGATGCAAGCTAACTGCGGCAAGAAACCAAACAAAATACAATGAATCTATAACGAGCCACCAGATACTGTGGTTTCATCATATATTCAAAAGGGATCCCTCAACAACCTGGGCAACTTTGTCAGTGGACTTCTGGTTCAGGCTGTGTACTTTGGTTATTCAAATTGTCCCTGCCCACGGGTTTCACGCAACCCACAACGCTTCAAATACCACGCGCTATACTTCCTTTTGCTCGCAATGTCCAAACTGTTAGCCCAAGAGAAATTATGAAAAGGTCCGTTATGTAGGGAATTTAATGTAGGCAGATTTTGTACTCGGATACTGCTTCGCTACGTTTTTCGATTTATTCAAGTAAATTTTGCTGCATCACATGTCCCCTACTACTCATGTAACACCCACACACATGTCCGCTTTGCATCCACGCCACTGTTCACGAAACCGTTGTCGACTTTGAACGTCCTCAGGAAGCCAGTTGCAGTTTACCTTTGCACTGTTAATTATAGAAATATCGTTCATAACTACTGTAATATTCAATGATAATGCTACCATTCTGAAAGAGATGACGTAATTTCATTGTATGAAACGAAGTAGCTTAATCGTTTCCCTCAAAATTACCGAACCTTGAGTGTTTCTTCTGTTTGGATGGTATTTCTAACGCGCACATTTATAGCCATACAGCTGCATTCCCGTTTTTTAGGGCCCCAGGACGCATATCAGCGAAATGAAGCGCCGCAAGTAATATCAGATTTTTTAAATTTTTGCTGTAGTAAGTAGATTTGTTTTACTCCCAAAGACAGGCGCAGTTGTTAATTACACATTGACAGTTATTGAATTATATGAAAAAAAACATAAATTAGTTACAAACTACGCGTACACATACTTTATTCAACACGTAAATTTCACTTCAGATATTTGGATTTAGGTTATGACATGTTCGAAATGCCTGCTATCATTAGCGAAAATGTGGCGCAGATGAATAACGGAATTTTGCATGACCTGCTGAAGTGTCGGGAAATCGATGCTGTCGATGACTTCCGAATGGCTGTTTTCAGCTCATGCAATGGTTTGGAGGTTATTACTGTACACCTTGTTTTTAATACAGCCCTCACAAAAAGGAGTCGCATGTGTTCAGATCCGGAGAATATGCGGCAAGTCGAGGCTCATGCCAGTGGCCTCTGGGTACTCCAGAGCTAATGCGGTCCTCAAAGTGCTCCTCCAGGACATCAAGCAATATGGCGTGCAGCTCTGTCTTGCATGAACCACATCTTGTCGAAATCAGGGTCACTTTCGATAATGGGGATGAAATCATCTTGCAAAACGTTCATATACCATTCGGCAGCCACCTTGCCATCAAGGAATATCGCACCGATTACTCCGTGACTGGACATTGCACATCACACAGTCATTCGTTGAGGGTGAAGAGACTTCTCGATCGCGAAATGCCGATTCTCAGTTCCCCCAATTTTGCGTATTGACGAACCCATCCAAATGAAAGTGGACTTTGTCGCTAAACCAAACCATATTCACATCAAAGTCCTGTTCGTCAGTTCTGTGGACAACAGTGTTGGCCAAACGCAACCGCTGTTTCTCGGCCCTGGAGCTTAATGGTTAATGGCTTTAAATTTTGTGTGGTAAGAGATCCAAGTCTTCAAAAAATGTTCAGATGTGTGTGAATTCCTAAGGGGCCAAACTGCTGAGGTCACACACTACTTAAACTAACTTATGCTAAGAACAACACACTGACACCCATACCCGAGGAAGGACTTGAACCTCCGGCAGGAGCGGCTGCGCAATCTGCGACATGGCGCCTCAAACCGCGCGGCTGCGGGTCTTCAAAAATAATTTGTCTTAGTGTCGCCAGGTTGGTTGTCATTTGTGCAGCTCGTCTGATCGATTTCCTGGACCTTGCATGCAACACAGCGCATGTCTTCTCTATGTTTTCAGGTATTTTCACCATTTTTGGGTGACTGACATTGCCAACACTGTCATCACGAACGCTACCCGTTCTCTCAAACAAGCGAATCAAATGCTTGATTGTTAGCACACCTGGGCCGGTTGCCTTCAGCTCGGACTCTGTCGCAAACTTCCTTTGAGACGCAGCTGGGCTGCTGTTGCTCGCGTGTTAGGCCTTCGCAAGCCCTGTGCGTACAGGCAAAGAGACATTTTCACGTGCAAATGGGCGACAACAAGAAGGCGTGTGCACATGCGCATGGCCCGCGGCCAACCGTGCTAACGCAAACCGTTCAGACGTTACGACTATTTTATTTCATACAGTTCAACAAACGCCACCTTGTATCTTCTGTTAATATATGTTGTGCTTTCGTTGACAATGGTTAACATACTATAAATATACGAAAATATTTATGTCTTCCTCCTGTCCTAATGTTAATTCCCTTGCCATCTTCAATTTATGCATATCTATGGTTATTTGTGTTCATCTTCAACTCAAGTTTGCCAGTGATACCACTCAGACATTTGTGGGCAAGCCATCCATATCTTTCCCAAAAACTGACAAGATTGAAATACATACAACGAACTCAATTCTGTTGGGGCATAAAAAAAGAAAATAAGTACCGCACCTTTTGCATTTTGTATAAGCGAAGAATTATAAGTAATCTTGTGAGAGACACTCTTTCTAGCATTTTTTCTTTCTGTCTTTATCCTTACAGGACGGATCTCGCTCATCGTAGATTAGGTGCAACACATATTAAGCAGTGGGGAGAAATGAACGCCATTTGCCTGCATTCAGTTTAATTGTGTAACCACGCTTTCGTTCTACCACATTACTTGCGCCCGAATTAGTGCGTATCTCAGCGAAAAACACATTGCATTATACAAGTAATTCGTAACTCTTTTCTTATTGCCTGTGAACTGCCTCAGCAAACTTGCTCAGATTTCGGTACTCATTTGAGACCAGTGTTATTAGTTCTTCATTCTCTTTCAGTCCTAAACATTTCTAGAAACATTATGTTTCATTCTATTGTGTAGCAAAGTTCTGCGCCCCCGTATCCTTCTTGATTTTTCTCTCTGAGGTGTTGATCAGTCATAGTTTCACACTTTTTATTATGATGCTCACCAGGGCTTTTGGTGACTGTTTTAATAACTACTGTAGCAAGAACTTCCAAGTTTGGGAGTTCTTGGAAAAGTTTGTCTGATGTGGGATATAATGGCTTGCCATCTTTTGACTGGAAATTGTTAAAAAGGTACCCCAGACACTTGTTGAATAGTCATCTTTCTATGTGTGGAATGTTAACTAGAGGCAGCAGGCGACGAGAAACGGCAACGTGTGTATCCGTGAATACACAGGTACGTATATTTTTACTGCCTACATTAGGTCGGACATGTTCCACTCGACACTCTCGTTTCGGCTTGAAGCTAATTAACAGATAACAGATGTATCAAATTATTGCTTTTTGGTGAATCCATCAGCGAGTGAACATGACATTCGACTCACAATTTGGAATACAAAAAGGTAACCTTCCGTAGCTCACGCTAATTAAAATGTACTCGTTGTGTGGTTAGTGTTTTTTCATTTCATCGTTAACAAGGACGGCTATTTTAGCACTTTATTGTTAAATTCACGGTGCTATCTTCCAGGTGAAATTTCCCGATATTTTTAACCTTTTTCACGTTTTTTTCGGTGGGGGAGGGTGGATGGGGAATGGTGGCAATGGTGGGGAAGGTTTCTAGCAACATTTCGCACTTTCCTTGCTTGTGGGTCCTGGCGTAATGAAAATTGACGATCCGGAAATTACTTACAATTGAGCGAGGTGGCGAAGGTAGTGGACTCACATGCAGGATGAACAGGGTTCATATCCCCAACTGTTTTTTCAGAATTTCAATAACTCCGCTAAGAGCGAATGCTGAGATAGTTTCATCGTGAACGACACCGCAAATATCCTTCCCCATCCTTGTACTACTGCGCTTGGTTTGTCACTGATGACCTCGATGACTACGGCACGATAGACCCCAATCTTCCATTCTCCTTCCGTGTGTTCCCTTTGTTCTCTATAGCATACAAATCACTCTGCTACTTCAATAAACCTTTTCATCTCTGCAACCTTACTGTTCGCAATCAAGATGAGTAAAGGTATTGATTCGACTGGATGCACTCACAACAAAGAAAGTGTTCATATTAATGCCTGTCATTCAAGAACCGTTTCCAGCGTTAGATCAGCATTGTATGCCATTATGCTACGTCCTCGAATACTTGTTACCAACAGTTGCCTATGACACAAATTACTGTGAATATCGCTTCCATTCCTGTCGTGTTATTCACGTATTTATAATTTTGTAAATATGTCATAGTTTTTGGAGATTCCTTCTTCCCTCCTAGTATATCGGTTGTGACTCACCTTCCTCTGCTCTTCCGTGCATCGTCATTTTTTCTGTTTTCTTGCTTTTCTTTAGTTGCCTTAAATTCTTGAAGGTATGTATAGTCTATGCAACTAATTGAAGGCAGTTTGTTGCCATACACGCTTCGCTTGGGGATCATCATCATTGACGTTAATACATGTGTTCTTTTTTACATACAATAAACGTATTATGTGGTAGATATAACATGCTGCTATATTACATTTTGCCTTGTTTTCTTCTTTTTTATGTTAAAATCAACTTTTGTAGCACAAAGTTCGTAATGTGAACTTATCGTTCGGTGTTAGTTGCGATTTCCAGGGCTGTCAATTCATGTGTGTGGTCCTAGAGATGTATTCGTTAGTTTCCATACTCCAGTTGGCCGATTTCTATTGTTCTTTCACCCATGTTTGTCACATCGCATATATCACTTGCACTTTCCATTTTTGTGATCAACATGTGAGTGTTTCTAATGTGTAGTTTTGCCAGCTGTTGTGTGTTTGTTTCTTTTGTGTGTGGCTTTATATTTTTTCATTTGTTGTGTGTGTGTGTGTGTGTGTGTGTGTGTGTGTGTGTGTGTGTGTGTGTGTAAATGTTTTTAATTTTTTTAAAATTTTTTTAAAATATATAAATATGTGTTTGTGTGTGTGTGTGTGAGGGGGGAGGGGAGATAAGTTCACATTACAATCTTAGTGCTACAAAAGTTAATTTTAACCTAAAAAACAAGAGAAAGACACGACAAAATTAATATAGCAGCATATTATATCAACCGTGCATATTTATAAATTCTTCAGAATGTATGTTACTCTACATTTTCTCTGTGAACATAGGAAAGAGAACATGGTTGACTTAAGCCTAGTTTAACCCTTATTTGTAAAAATATGACTAGCAGCTGTGCCATTTGGCGCACCGAGATACGCTTCGAAAGGGTGTCATATCGTTCGACCAAGCGTGCGGCGGTCAGTCACTGGAATCATCACTAAATTCATATGTCGATGATTTTCGTTCAGAGTGATTTAAGCTGGAATGGCCGTATAAATGGAATGATGAGGAATGGAGGTGGCAGACCCACATTTAGTGAAACAAAACTTAGGAAATGTTAATTAACTCACCAAAGAGGTTACTTGCTAAACCTTCCGTTAGACCAATTCTTGAATACCGTTCGTCAGTATCTTATTAAGATATTGTAAAAGATGCAAAGAAAAGAATTACCTCCTTCAACAATAAGTAGCGCAAAGAACACGACTGCAGTATTTTCTTCACATTATCATCCGCGAATGGAAAAGGAAAGGGGATAGTGATATTGCTCCATTCTCTGCCCCCTGCCACGCACCGTTCTCTAGCATTAGATGCAGAATGCTTCGGGTGGTTACTCTCCTACGCCCCTTCCGAACCATTTTCTACTTTGTGCCCACCCTCCTCCCATGTTGTTAAGCAGTGAAAAGATTCCATTACATTTTCTTTCTCCTGAAGAGAAGGTTTCATTCCAGCCAAAACGATTTCTCTGGTTTGTACAATATGATCTCTCAGGTTATGTAACCGTGATAAATACTGTGCTTCCGTGTGTTCAGCCAAGTGGCTGTTTCCATTTTGTGCACAGCATTTCGACACCGAAAACCAGTCACCTTCTTCAGGTGATGCGAGTTCGCTGTTGCGTGTATTCAGTGACTAGACTCCAATCAACCCATGAACTATCATTGGTCTCGCACCGCTGTTCATAGGTGACTATGAGTTCGATTCCCGCCGCTCACTACGCTCATGGCCTTGCGTTTTTCAGAATGTGCACCGATATTCCGTGAAACGCACATTCTCTCAGCCTTTCACGGCGCTGTTGGGTGTGATAGCGACACCTTAATAAACCGAATTTTGGACTCCGTCCCTATTTATTGACAACTCGACGGCCATCACGTCCATCAGAACTGGGAAACGCTGAAAGAGGGTTTCGCGGAATATTAATGAGACTCCGAAAAACAAAAGAGCATAGGAGGACGTAATGGGCGTTGGGAATCGAAGGCGGCTGTAAATAGCGGCGCGGCACCGACAATAGTACACAGGCTGGCCGGAGTACGGGCAGTGGGTACACACCACAGCAAAACCGCAGCCCCTGCCTGAAGACGGCTCCATAAAATGGTAACAACAACTCGCCAGAACACGCCGAAGCACGCCATTACGCTTTACAACAAATGGGTGTTGAGGAGGGGGTTAACGCTCCTGGAATGAGAGAGATTCAGTGGAGTAAATCAATCTTTAATAACTCGTTTAAAAATAGACATTGCGCCCTCATATTGCTCTCATTTTTCGCGGGAACAGTGGTGGCAATGTCGAATACTGTCAATATTTCTTTTATTTTGAGCCATTGTCGTAATTTGTATTGCATTTTGGCGATGTTTGTTTATCAGCTGCGGGATTCAGCCTCTCATTCGACACTAATATACCGATTTCGATATACTTCCATGCCTAGGCAATGGTTGGAAGAATTTACTGCGAAAAGGCGGAAGAAGAATGTGTGGTGAACGAAATGCATGCGAGAACACGACTTGAAAAGGGCTGAATTATTCTCACGCGGCGTAGTTTGTCGTGTCGTCTCGAGTTAAAAGTGTCATTTTAACACAGTATTCTGCGCTTGGTAATGTCAATAAAGCTATCTCAAGATACTTTTTCGGCACTGGTAAACATTAATAACGAGAAAAATAAACGCACTTGTGAACCGGATCGTTCTGCCGGTTACAGTAAGAAATCCCTGTGCAATTATGTGTCTTCTTTCTGTATTAAATCGAACAGATGCAAATATCACACAGCAGAATAAGTTTTTACATTTAATGCCCCCTCGTGCTGATAAAAGAAGCTAGGCACCACCCATTGGTAACGATATTGTTCAGGATTGGACAGGAAAGGTAAATAAAATGGACTCTCTCTCTCTCTCTCTCTCTCTCTCTCTCTCTCTCTCTCTCGGGAACCATTACAACAGAAAATCTAGATCTGTTATCTTGGAGGGTTCCACACGAAAGAGTTGTTCAATGCCTAAACCACAGCGCCACCCCGCTTGATTAGTTGCCCCTTTTGCTGCTTTCCGCTGGGCTGCTCTGTCCACTACATTTCATTTCCTTAGCGTGTTATTCACAACTTAGCGAGGCAGGGAGAATTTAAATTCATATACACACGCTTAATGATTTCGAAATTTCATCAGCGCATACAGTGGTAGAAGACGTCCTAAGATACACTGACAGAAAACGAAGTTCGTTGAAAAGCGATCACCTCCGGTCAGGTAAATCTTTTGACATTTAAGATGACGTAGCGAGGCAGGTTGGCGGTTTGGCGCCTGGATAGCGCCACTTGTCCACCGCGCACAGTAGTTCCGGCATGGCACACCAGGCAGCGCTGGCGTCGATAATTCCTAGTTGGACACTCCCATCACTTTGCGTCACCCGCTGAAGCCCTATACTGTTGCGATTCGTACAGTGATTACAGTTCCGTTAATTGATGAAGATGAAACCTTTCAGGATGCTAACTCGCAAGCGAAGGCATTGTATCTGGTGCGTCAATGGATTGCGTTTAAGAGTCAGTAAAAGGAGAGCGGTTTGATTTATTTCAGACATAATATCGAGATTCTGTAGTCGCTGTGGGCGAGAATCAATGCAGAATTATAAAATGTGATTTTCAGTGCGAGGATAGTAAAGAGGCGACCGACTGAAACGTACTAATCTAATACGCGGAAGTGTTCTTCATTCATCGTCGCGAAGAGTACTACTAATATAGAAGAGATCAAAAATTTTTACAAATAACCTTACGTTTATTAGATAAATCATTGTAGGAGAATGGAACATGATGAGAGTGAAAAAAAAAAAAGACGGGTGTGCGAACGCATTCACATCGGTCCGCCGCGCGCAAAGTAACGTTCTTGTTGACCGCAAACCTGAACAACTCGTGGATCGTGACCTTTAACTTTGACATATTCTGAAATTGAAGACATCAAACTAAACCAAAAAACAAAATTTGTGAATTTGACGTTGTTTGGAAAATATGCTTTAAAACAATAATCCATTCATCGAAACAGTTACTTTACCAGTCTCAACGATTTTCCTACAGCACAGAAGCATCAAACGAAAGCAAAGTGGTGGTCTACCCTGCCACAGCATTACAAACCAAATTTTACGCAATGATTTAAACTTGATTCCTCGTTTCTATATTTGTTGTACACTTTCAAAAATGCCTCTGGGCACAATGGGACTTAACATTTGAGGTCATCAGGCCACTAGAACTCAGAACTGCTGGAACCTAACAGACCTAAGGACATCCATGCCCGAGGCAGGATTCGAACTTACGACCGTAGAGGTCGCGCGGTTCCAGACTGTAGCGCCTAGAACCGTACGGCCACTCCTGCCGGCGGACTGATGACCTCAGATGTTAAGTCCTGTAGTACTCAGAGCCATTTGAAGCATTTTGTCTCTATTGATTATTTTGTGGACCATTCTCCAAACCCATGTTCTTAGATGTCTTTCCTTCCGTTGGTGGGCTTAACATTTAGTTGTGTTTAACCCCTTTTTTGTCTTCGTGTTCTGCAATTCTGACATGGGCACGTATGTCGCTAGTTGTTTTTGCATTCTAAACGAAACAAACAAACAACTGAAAGGTACCTAGGAGTACCTCGGTTCCGGGTGCAGGTAATGTACATACTTGATGTTCGTAATAGGAACCGTTGCGTCCCGTATCCTTTTCACAACTGTTTTTCACTAGTCGAATGTTCTGCATCACGTAGTTTCCGTTGAGCGCCCAACATGATTTTTTTTTACATGTTTCAATTATCGTAGGTAATTTGTGAAAATATAGAACAGTAAACCGGATAGGAAGACTGAATCTGTGTTCACTGTTCCACTTACTACCGCCTCCTAGTTCGGTGACGACTCCAGATGTAATGGCTCCCAGGCTGTTATTCTCCCTCTTCCGTTAAGAGGAGGAATGGATACAAAATGGAGCAGAGAGCGTGCAGTGCACCCTGGCCGTTCTTTCAACAACTGTTTGAGTCGTAAATTGTGAGAGCGGGGGCCGTTATGGGGGAATTAATATCGCTACCTGGGCGGCCATTTCGGGTTTTACGAGATAATGCGAGCAGCACTCCGGCGGAATAAGAAAGTTCAACGAGTTCCACCCTCTCCCTGGAGGGGTTTTGAGTGGTCGTAAGATTAAATTTGGTGCAGGGGTGCGGTGAAACAATAAATGATAACTTAAAGGTAATTATCTTAGCCACAACCAATAACTAAATAATCGAAATAATACTTATAAAATGAGAAGAACTTGTGCATTAACAATAGATGCGACTATAAACTAATCAACGCATTAGGAAACTGCAATATCTGTGACCTTCGCTGAGGTTGTAGAGAGGTTTGACTGTCGTGGTCAGATTACGTCGTCCTTGGCAGACTGCAAAAGCTTCACATAACATAACATAAATATTAACTCACCTATTTTTCGAATAATATGAGCAGGAACAGTGTAGCTTATATTAATCCAAACCACCGAAGAACTTTGAACCTTCCTCGTTCCCTCACTGACCTTTGTGGGGGGAGTAAAAAACGGGGAGAAAATCGAAAACCACAACATGGCGCAGATTCTTGCTAATTTTCTTTGGCGGCTGAAGAAGTTTTTAGTTTCACTTTTGTCTCTACTTTGCCGAACGTTGCTCACAGAGTGGAGCGAATACTTCGTGTGTACCCAAGACTCATGTGGTATTTTCAGATCATTGTGTTGAGCGCAGGTATTGTTGACGTGTCGGCCCTTCTAAGACTGCTTGCGGTACGCCAAGGGTCAAATCCAACTGGCTTCTGACCAACTGGGACGGAAACCGTCGTGAACTACTTGACGAATATGTTAAAACACTGGAATATCCTATACAAAGTTTGTGGTTGGACGTCTTCACAATGTGACTGCATATTTCTAGGTCTCTAGAAGAGGTGACAATTTCCTTTTACGCACGGCACGTCAGGTCGTGTTTAGGTGCTTCGAGCAGCGGTCTTACGTGTTATCACAGGCTAGACACCACGCCCTTACGCACACTTTTTTGCTCAGATAGCTTCATCCCAATCGTCCATAAAGGCAGCTTTAGTTACAATTGTACGAGATTTATATAGACGTTAACTTAATTTTACTGTTAGTTATTTGTTGATCCGCAGATCATTCATAAAGAGTATCAGATTTTAGAATAACATTGCCGTCATTCTCAGATACGTTTTTAGCTTATTTATGTTGGAAGTATAATACAGTTCTATAATTTATATTGTAATTCGTAGGTTGTTGTTGTTGTTGTTGTTGTTGTTATGGTCTTCAGTCCAGAGACTGGTTTGATGCAGCTCTCCATGCTACTGTATCCTTTGCAAGTTTCTTCATCTCCCAGTCCCTACTGCAGCCTGCATCCTCCTGGACCGGCTTAGTGTATTCATCTCGTGGTCTCGTCTACGATTTTTGCCCTCCACACTGCCCTCCAATAATAAACTGGTGATCCCTTGATGCCTCAGAACCAACCGATTCCTTCTTCTAGCCAAGTTGTGCCACAAATTCAGAAGTAATTTACTCATGTAGAGTATTCGCATACTTTCCTGTGCGTTATAGCGGCAGTATTGTATCGCGGTAACCAGGCTCGTCATTTTAATCCTGGTCATCACTTGCAGAATCCATAAATTTATTTAGATATAAATTTTCAGGATGTCCCATTTTAGACGAATAATGACGTCGACTGGCGTTTTCTGCATTTCAACCTCTGGATCTATTACTGGTAGAGACGTCTGTGTTTAAGAGCCGCCGGGGCTCGTGGCATTCACGGTTCCAGTCGGGACTTCCATATTCTCGGATCGAAATTAGCTGAAGCTGGCCTTTCGTAATGCTCTTCTTTGCTAAGGTCAACTATTTTATAATAGGCTGTTTCTTCTTTCAGAGTTCAACGCCGTCTCCCTCGCCATCCCCCTCCTGGCACCAACTATCAAATCTGATAGGCATTTTCCTATACCTGTGTCTTTTTCGGTGAAACACACCGAGAAAAATACAGAGTATTTTTCGACGCTGACAGCAGATAGTTGGTGAGATATCAATGTACAAATCAGTGAATGTTGACACCGAAACATCGGCTTAAATTGAGAAATATGTCGGTTACTTAAGAATTCACACATCGCTATTTCGATGGACTATGTAATTGCACTGTCCGCACCACGTCACTGGTGTCCTATACGTCTGCTTTCGTGCTGGTATGTTGGCCAGCGTTTAGCAACAGGTGAACTTGATCCAGTCGTGTCTCTTGCTGATGTTCTTTCCATCTTTCCTCAGCTGTTCTGATGAAGTGTCCCTCATTCGCACGGAATACGGTTTTGGCGGCCTAGATCATTTGTAAGCTTAATTATAGAATAGACCATCTATCATTGTTTTGTGGAATTTATTTGGTCCTGTGCTGCACGAGGAAACAATCAGTTTCCCGGAAATTAGGCCAGTGTAAACAGATACGCGGCACTTAACTTCTTTCCTTTCAGATCCCCAATCTCTTCTCATGAAGTAATGCAAATCTTATATAAATGACTGATGGTATTTCATAAATACACTCTTAACTACATTAACGGAAATACTGATACAAAAATCAACACTCGTATAGAAAAACCCAAAACAGTTATACATTGTTGATGTCGCGCTTCACGTTTCTGCCACGAGAGTGCAGCAGGAACAGGTAGGAAAGATGGCGACAGGCGCCCTGAAAACGTAGGTCTATGTTGAGCTTGACACGCATTTCATATCCGTCTGTCGTAACAATGCCACGACACTTCAGAACGAAGTTCAGCAAAGATCCACCAACTGAGAACTCCATTGGGCGATGGTAGGTGCAGTTTAAAGCTTTAGGCTGCCTCTGCAAGTGGAAATCAAGGAGTCGGCGTGCAGTTAGTGAAGAAACGGTTGACCACTAGTGACAACTTGATGTTTTGGCGCAGTTGCTACAGCTTATGAACGAGGATGGGTTTTGTGGGATCCGCATCTTCAGTGATGAAGCAACACTTTTTGTGACTGATACAGTGAAAAGGCCCAAGTGTTAATTGGGGGGTGGGGTGGGGGGGGGGTGTCAGAATCCTCACACTATCTTGCAGTACATTTGAGAGAAACCAGAAGCTATTGTGTTCGGTGCAGTTTCACGTTTAAAGTTTAGAGTTTAGAGTTTAGAGTCCACTTTTCTTCCGTGGAAAAAAAAAAAAACGGTTACAGGACACACGTACCTGAGAACGCTGGTAAATTGGCTCTGTCACAACCTGAGACCGACAGTGTGGTATTCCTCTACCATCTGGATGGCGCTCCACACCACTTCCGTCAGGATGTTCGTAAATTATTAAACAGGATATTGAGAATGCGGTGGATCGGCCGTGATAGGGTTGATGACCAGCAATACGTGTTATGGCCTTCACGTTCTTTCGACCTTACACCTTGCGCCTTTTTTTGTTTGGAGATATGCGAACGATTCAATGATTGCGCCTTCTGTACTGACAAACCTACGAAAACTGCGAGCTGGCATCGACTGTGCTTTTGAACAGGTCGTGCTGCGCCGAACGTGGGAATATAGAATCAGTAGGGTGGCACATATGAAGCACCTGTAACATGTGAAAAAAAAAGCTTTCTTTGTGTGTGCGTAAAGCCCCGTGACAATATGTCAAATAATACAACTACGGCAAATCTGTGAAATCGCTTCAATTATTTATAATAATCATATCTTGTTCGAATCGTTAACTTTGCTACAGACCCGAATAATAATCATCAGTCAGTCGCTCTTCAGATGCTTTGAAAAGAATTCGTAATCCACAACATAAATCTGGAGTTGATGGTTTTCACTAGGTGAAAGTGGAATTGTGTACACTTCGTAAAAACAACAGCAACCAATGACATCATCTGGTAAGTTATTTCCTGGTCTCTGCTATATTGTACTGAGTTACAATTGCCGAGCCGACGCATTTTGGTATTCGCGTGTATTTCGTTGTTTGCTTCCAACTCAGCCTCATAGAGTATATCCGTAGAAACGATGACGTGCTTTGTAGCGCGAACAGTGGCTTAATCAGCAAGGCTTGTAACCTAGTTGAAGTTCATTTCATTAAAAATTTTAGATTGAATTTAGCATGTGACGCATGATAGTGGAGAGCTAAATACACTCCGTTCTGTTAGAAATTGTTTTAATTGTGTTTGCTACTGTTGTGTGACGGTACTCGAGTAACGGACCACCCAGCCCTCCTGTTATTTTAACTTTCCCGCCAGCACAGAAACCCGCCGTGTCCTGCAGAAATTAATATTTAAATGAGTTTCAGATGGCTGGCATCCGTTTTTTCCCTTGGTCCTAACTCATTTACATTGCATTTTGACCTGCAGAAACTTGCGCTTTCAGCTGCCGTACAATGTGAAATCATTGCTGACATTGTGCTGTTTATGGCTGTCTTATTTCTTCTTGCCAACTCGATTGATCGATTCATCTCACAGGAAAATTCCTGCAAAATTCTTTTGTAACTAGTTCCATAAAGATATGAAATATGCAACAATTTATCAGTTTTCGAGTGTTCGTAACCAAGTACTCAGTTATGGGTGGCAGGATCATCACAGAAGAACTACGGCCTCTGATTGGACGAGGATTGGACAGGAAACCAACAGCGTTGTTGTGTTACGAACTATACTAGTAAATAAACTGTCCAGTCACATTGATGTCAAATGCCTGAAGAAACACCTTTTGCACCGCGAACCTGTATCAGACGTGCAGGAAAAGAGTGAGTCAGGTTTTGGAAGTAGCGGCAGAGATGTGGAGCCGTGCCTACTCCAGTGCTGTGGCCAGCTGCGCCAGATTTCTCATTTGAGGATCCACGGCGCGAACACGTACTCAATACGGAACAGTGGCGATCAGTGTTCACCGACCAATTACACTACAGAGTACAACCTCTGCTCTGCAGTGACAGCCGCATTTCACCCTCATGGACTTTTGTCTGGGGAAATTTGAAAAAAAGTTCCAGCGACAGTGGACAACATGAAAGTCTGTATTACCATTGCGTGTTGCAATATCAGCAGAAACACTGACTGCAGTGAGTCGATCAACGGTGGAGTGTGCTCAGCTGTATTGCCGTGTAAATGGCGATGCCTTCGAACATAAGTTATAGCGGTTCAACCGTGAGAAATGTGATTGGATACCGGCGTACGTTTTGTGTGTTACTGAGAAGATGTATGTGTGTTTCGTAGGTACTATCTTACTTTTATGTAATTATTTCACCAGGTGCATTTACCCGTCTTGTCAGCATAAACAAATGTAACTATTGCACAAGTATAGGCAAGAAGACCCAGTATTAAATGGTTACACGAACGCAAAACAGTCAGTGGAATTATTTACATCCGTTAAATATATGGGAGTGTGCGTACGGAGCGTTTTTGAAGTGGAACGAACACATATAACTAACCGCAGGAAAGACAGATGTGAGGCTTAGCCCCAATGGAAGAGCGCTCGGAATGTGTAGTCCACCCACCAGGGAGGCAGCTCGCGGAACTCTCGTTCGATCAATACTTGAATATTGTTCGTCATTCTGGGACCAGATTGGATGAAGTAGAGACTATCGAAAGATGAGCAACGCATTTCGCCACAAATTCACAGATACCCTCACCCAAATCCAGTGGCAGATGCTACTAGAGGGGCGCTGTGCATCACGGTGTTGACTTCTGTTATAATTCCGCGAGTGTGCCCAGAGGCGTCAAGAGATGCGTTGCTTCTGATACATACATGTCGGGAAAACGACCACGAACACAGATTGGCCTACCGGCAGTCGCTCTCCTCGCGGCTAGAGGAGAAAAGTGACAGTGATGCACAAAGCGTGTGGAAGTAGACGTGGGTCTCTTTAAGAAGGCACGTAAACGAAAGTGTTCCCATCACCGTTTGTTACACGGCACTGCGGTCGGATACTAGCAAACATCCATCTTAAATAAGACTGCACGAGAACCCCCAGCAAAATCTGTGATACGGGCTCTGAGCACTATGCGACTTCACGTCTGAGGTAATCAGTCGCCTAGAACTTAGAACTAATTAAACCTAAATAACCTAAGGACATCACACACATACATGCCCGAGGTAGGATTCAAACCTGCGACCGTAGCGTTCGCTCGGCTCCAGACTGTAGCGCCACTCGGGCCGGCAATCTGTGTTACTGATAGGACGCGAGAAAAAGTGAGCGAGCGTGTGGTTCCCATTCACTGCCATGGATGGGAGCTGTATTGTGGGCGACTAAGTCTCGGCGTCGTACAAAGACGGCGTTCATAGCAATGAAACTTTGTTTTTGTTTTCTGGCATGAATCAAATCTGCTGAATAGTTCTATTTGTTACGTCCGGTGTATCAGCTGGATACTGTGTCTATCCCAATGTTTTGTTTTTGATGGTTTATCGACAACAGAAAATCAGGAGACCGCTGTGGCCGAGCGGTTCTTGGCGCTTCAGACCGGAACGGCGCTGTTACTATGGTCGCTGGTTTGAATCTTGTCTCGGGCATTGATGTGTGTGATGACCTTAGGGTATTTAGGTTTAAGTAGCTCTAAGTCTAGGGGACTGATGACCTCAGATGTTAAGTCCCATAGTGCTTAGAGCCATTTTTGAAAATCATACAAAAGTTGGTAAACATTTACAAGACATTCGTTCTGTTCCTTCAACCGTTAATAACCTGTCTTGGTGCTCCAAGGCAAAAAAAAAAAGGCAATGGTATTGTGCAATAGGCTATTATATTTATTAAATGGTGTCATATTTTAGACCTTCACGGCGTGAATGAAAAGGCTAATATCCTCATCTCCAGCTGAACTCTTAGTTGCATTTTTCGTACAATAATTCGACGCTGCCTTAATTGCCTTCCTTTGTTATTAAGTGATCACCACATTAGAGATCACCACTGAGACCGCTTCAAGAACGCTTTTAGATCAATCGGCTGGAATACTTCGCTGAATGCATGAAATTATCGTACTTGTAACAGAATCACCACAAATATAACTCCTTGACAGCTAGTGTACTAACATCTGAACTCTCAGTTTTTCCTTGTTTATATTATATTAACAAAAATGTTAACTTTACACGGGGTAAAACAATACTCGTATTGCCTTTTACCAGTAACATCATGTATGTCTTGTAAACCGCCGAAGTAAAGTTAAAAGATTTGTCCTACCTTTACATACGAATTTATACGTGCTGTTCTATCGAGATTTGCTGTCATTTCTTGTACAAAAGTTATTATATTAGGATAGCAAAATAGGACGAAGAAGGAATCTGATGTGTTTTTTCTCCGTCCATACAACTCAAACGTTACTTTTCATTTGTGTGTAGTCTAAATGGAACGATGTTTGATGTACAGAAAATCAGTTATGGAAATGTATTCAGTATTAAATGTGAATAAACCAAACGTGTGACAAACGTCTAATTTGTAATTAATAACCTAGATGTTTAAATTAATTTGCATATATGTCATCTTGCTAATTTTGATTTTCTTTTTTCAGGTAAGTGTCAATAATTCTCACCAGATTCCTGATGACTGCAATAATGTAAGTATTGGCGTCGTGTCATTAGTGTTCGCAAAAAGAAGCAGAGAATGAGCTCAGAGAATCTCGATACTGCTCGGATATTTGCGGATTTCTCTTAAAGAAACGGTAGTAATAAGTGTATCTTATTTTTCTCCATTAGCACTGATGGGACGCGAGAAAAAGTGAGCGACGTGTGGTTCCCATTCACTGGTATGGATGGAAGCTATATTCTGGGTGACTAAGTGAGCAAGTTCCGGCGTGGTACAAAGATGCCCTTCATATCAGTGAAATTTTGTTTTCTTGTATCAATATAATCTTCTGAATAGCTCTATTTGTTCCGCGTTTTAAGTCGTCCAACGTGTGATGGGTCAACTGGACACTGTACCTGTCGCAATGTTTTGTTTTGGGCGATTTATCGACAAAGAAAATCAAAAGAAAGTTGGTAAAGATGTATAAGAAATTCGTTCGGTTCCTTTGTTTTCAAAAATTAATAACGGCTCATGGTGATCCATGCAACGGACAACGTCACAAAACTGCAACCATAGATGAAAACAGCTAGAATATGCACAGTATGGTGTTGTATTGTCGGCTGTATCGAGGGTAGTTCAATAAGTAGAGCCTGACATTTTTTCTCAGAACACATTTATTGTTAAGAGTCAGCATTGGGTGACAATATACATAAACATGTCTTCTCCGTGTCCTATTTTTCTACGTAGTCTCCATCACGTTCTGTGGCCTTACGCCAGCATTGTGAAAGAGCACGTGTTCCCTGCTGGTAAAAGATCTTGTCCAGTTTTCACTCTATGACTGACACTCTCGTCATCTTCAAAGTGTGTTCCTCGTCGATAACCTTCAAGGGGCTCAAAGAGAGGGAAGCCCGAGAGTGCCAGGTCTGGACTGTAGGGTGGCCAACCCAAACTGGAAATGTGTTCCCGGACTCTCAGACTTGGGTGCGGGCGTACATTATCGTGTTGGAGCAACATTTCTGCTCGATTCTTGTCCGGTCGAACACGTCGCAAACGGTTCTTGACTTTATTCAGAGTCTTCATGTATGCCTCTGAATTGATGGTTGACTCTCTTGGCATTACACGCACGAGAATGACGCCCCTACAATCCCCACTGTCGTGACTTTTCCGTCAGATGGCACCCGCACGATTCAGTATATCTGGAGCAGTGGCTGTGGCTGTGGCTGTGACGCCCCAAGCGTGGCTGATCAGGGATCTATGTTTCTGCATTCCCTGAGGCTGTAAGTTTCTTTACCCATCGTCCAAATGTACTATCAACTGCAGCATCGCCATACACTGCACACAGACGTATATGGATGTTCAACACAGTTCCTTTTTCTGCTCTCAAGAATTCAATAACAGCTCGCTATTTGTAACGTGAGTCGTATGCAGACGCCATTTTGACGCTGTACTACGGCTCTGCCATCTGCCAGAATGCTTCGAAACCTCACCTGCGCACAGAACAAACATGAAATGTGAAGCACCAACAAGAACGTTTCTCTATGTATTTTAATGGCTTTTTTAAAAAAGAAGTTGTGGGGCATTACTTATTGAACGACCTCCGTATATATGAAATGCTGTCATATTTCAGGCTTCCGCGGCGTTTTTCAGGCTTCCGCGACGTTTATGAAAAGGCTAATATCGTCATCATTTAGCCATGTAAAGCGAAGACAGAAATTTTCAATTACTTTGGTGCCCGAACTTTGAAATTCAAGTATCGTTTATAAGTAAATTTCTTGTCTGGAGCCCATGCTGATGTTGGCAGTGTCGCTGCGCCACGTGCTCCTAATGCGTGTGTCAGTTTATTTCTAATGTTTCCAGACCGAGTTTACGCTTGCAAGCAACTGCTCTTTGAACTCCACGTTGCCAGCTTCCTTTATATTCTATCACTATTCGAGGAACTTGCCTTGCCTTGCCTTGCGAAGGACAAAGAGCCTTACGTCTTGTAAATATGACTAATCAATGTGGTTTTATAGTTTTGGTTTGTAACTGCTCTCCCATAAACTCAGAAAAAGGTTGGGTTACGTTGTTCTTTAATAACAAATTTCTCTCTCTCTCTCTCTCTCTCTCTCTCTCTCTCTCTCTCTCTATATATATATATATATATATATATATATATATATATATATATATATATATAACAACAGGACGTCATTACGTGAGCAGCCCCTGCGCTTCACCGTCATTAAGAACTCCGTACTTAGTGAAGCTAAAGACTACGCTCATTAGTCTACGGCGTACCCTTGTGCTGGTATTTCGATTCCAGTTCAGCGGCACAGTATTAGCTGCCTCGTAGATAACGACCACTACACGATGGAACAGCTCCGTGGACAAATTGTGGAAGGGGGGGGGGGGGGGGCAGAGGGACAATTGCTGTGTTGCATTGTGATTCGACCAAGACATTTGTAAAAATGATGCTACGCACTATTTATTCTGCATGTACTAGAAAGCTACTCTCTCACTCTCAGCCGTAATTGAGCTCACTTTTTTTCAAATTACATAATCTCATTTTTAGTCATGGTCGCTTCGTTGTAAGAAATTTTTAAGTTCTTGAGTTTGGCTTTCACAGCCTTTGCATCTCATTCTGCATGAAGCAGTCTTCCAAACCTGTAAACTCGATAACCGTTTTTATTTCCAACTACAGTTCGAATTAATGACAAACTAAAAAAGTTAAAAATTGTAAATTGCATTGGTGCCGTTTATAAAGACAGGTTATTGTCTGTCAGACACGCGGGAAGTGTGTTTTCCAATGTAAATTTGTGATTAGTACGACGTCAGCTAACTCTGCGAGACAGTTATCTGCCTCTGACCATTTGCACTATTGCAACTCAAAGACGAACACTACGGGTAAACTGGACAGCAGTGTAGACTGACATCTTTTTCCATCTCCATGTACTCAACTTCCTTCTATTCATCTTCCCTCCCTCCTTTTTCTTTTCACGTTCAACACACCGTATCCTCCTCATCATTCTTCCTTCTCTCCCCATTCCCTCCCCTTCTCCTTTCCGTACTGAAAGTTCTCTCTCTCCTCCCCAGTCTATTCCAGCTCGTTATCCCAGTCTTGTCCTCGTCAGTTTGTGACTTCCTGTGAAACGTGTTTCGTATTACGAGAAACAGGTGCTTCATTTTGTCGACTCATAAGTTATTTTAGGTTGTAATGAGCGTTTTGAGGAACGATTTCGCTGCAGATGATGCATTTAGTTTCCACACACGATACATTTCGTTCCTTTGACGATGAAGGAACCAATGACATATCAGCATGCAGCAGCTAATTAAAATGATGGCTTCAGTTGAAGAAGAAACGACAGATAACGTACGTTTCCCAGCTAATACTTGCGTGGTGTATTTTGTTGAATGGCATTAGTTCGCTGTTTAAGCCTTCTTTCTTGTCTACCGTTTCGTCTCCTAATACAAGAGGCCATCAGTTTCAATCACTAACAATTGCAGTTCGCAGAACTGTTTATACGTATCCATGCAACCGTCGTCTCGTGATATCGTCAGACCGCTGCGAAAGATCGCAGTGTCCCGCCAATGTGTGGTACAGGACTCGACGCGGGGGAGAGTTCTCTTTGTTTGTTTTAACTTGTCAGATTTTGTACTAACTCTTTTCCACTAAAAGCTCTGTAACACACGCCTGCCCGACTCCGTGATCTTACATCAGCTCAATGGCGTCACAGTGAGACATTTGCATGGTTATGTATACACAGTTCTGTTTGCTGAGCTTGTTTAAGTTTTAGATTGCTACCTGAATCTTTATAGCCTTTGATGATGTCTGTAGCATTAGAAGATGAAATGTTAGGCACATAACTAAGCCGCTGACAACGGCCTAATGCCCGGTAAACAGAATCAACCAGTATTCCATGATACACAAGATACGTCAGAACACTGTTGCAGAAACAACGAAGAAAGCATGCCAAAGTTAAAGGAACGCAAAATCCCCAAGACCGTCGATCTTTTACAGGAACTAGAAATTTAGCACGGACTTCAGTGCGAGATACTTATAATAGTTTCCACAACGAAACTTTGTCTCGAAACCTGGCACAACATCCAAAAAGATTCGGGTCGTATGTGAAGAATGCTCGTGGTAAGACTCAGTCAGTGCCTTCTATTGGCGATAGCAGTGGAAATACTAACGATGACAGTGCTGCTAAAGCAGAGTTAAAACACGGCCTTCCTGAATTCCTTCACCAAAGAAGACGAATTAAATATTCCAGTATTCGAATCAAGAACAGCTGCCACCACGAGTAACTTAGAAGGAGATAGCCTCGGCGTAGTGAATCAACTTAAATCACATAATAAAAACAAGTCTTTCGGTCCAGATTGTGTACCAGTTAGGCTCCCTTCATAGTATGCTGATGCAATAGGTCCACACTTGACAATCATGTACAACCGCTCGCTCGACGAAAGATCCGTACCTAAAGACAGGAAAGTTGCACATGTCACACCAATATTCTAGAAAGGAAGTAAGAGTAATCCACAAAATTAAAGGCCCATATCATGAATGTCGATATGCAGCAGAATTTTAGACATGAATTGCGTTCGAACGTTATGAATTACGAGGTCCCTCAAAATTCCGGAACTTTTTCCACAAACGTTTTCTACGCCTACCTTTCGCTTACTGTGCATGGTCTCCTTCGAAATACTCTCTTCCATAATTAATACATCGCTCCCGCCGCCGTTTCCACTTCCAGAAGCATTCTTGGTACGCCTCCTGCTGGATAGCGCAAAGCGCCGACTGCGAATTTTCTTCTATCTCGTCTATCATTGAAAACCTAAGTCCTTTCAACTAGTTTTTAATTTTAGAAATAAAAAGTCCACAAGGCCAGGACTGGAGAGCGCGGAGGATGAGGTAGCGCAGTGGTTTCGTTTTTTGTGCAATAGTTACGGACCGACAGGGATGAATCTGCGGGTGCCTTATCGTGATGCAAGAACCATGAACTGTCTCGTCTTATCTCAGGCTGTTTCCTTCTCACATTTTCTCGCAGGCATCGCATCATGTCCCTGTTCCACGAATTCATGATCAACTAATACTTCAGAGTCACAGAAAACTATCAGCATCGCTTTGATATTTGATCTGACAAGCGTGTTTCGGTCTTGGAGAACCTGACCCGACCCATTGTGAAGACTGAACCTTTGGCGCAACACCAAAACCGTAGACCCACGTCTCTTCACCAGTAATGATTCTAGTAAGGAGCATCTCGTTCTCATTTGCGCTGTCCAAAATCTCTTCACAGATTGCGAGGCGAAGAACTTAGTGGTCTACTCTCATGAGCTTGGGACGAACAGCTTTAATTTCCGTCCGGCCGTTTTTAAACCTTGTGAACCATTCGTAAGACTACTGCTTAAGCACTCGTGACGGTAGACTTACTGCCTCTTTGGTATGTCTCTGTAAAGGTTTTCTCGAGTTTCACGCAAAAATTAATGCTGACGCGTTTCTCCTCTAATTTTGCCATCTCTAAAATTCGCAAAGTGTGCGACACAACGTTCTACTTAGTGCAGCACTGAACAATAACTATCAGATTTACAACAGTGAAACTTCCGGCAGTTGCACATTAAATACAGGCGTTTGCAGGGATGCCAAACACATTTCACTCCAACACACCATTGGAGCGAAATCACGATGTTCCGGATTTTTTTTAAACAGACCTCGTTCCTTCTTCTTTATTCACTTCGTAGAAGGTGAACGAACTAGTTGTCAGTAGAATACAGTAGTAACTACTATTTAGGGGCTTCACATTATTATTATTATTATTATTATTATTATTATTATTAGTGGCAGTGGCCAGGCACAAAGCATTGGCAGCCTGAAGGCTTCCAATTTCTGCTATTTCAGAAGTAAGGAGTCCAACTACCATGTGATTTACAAACAGTAAGTGTAGTGCAGACATTCTAACTTTGTTGATTTAAGTGGGAGTGCAGTGCGTGGGGGAAAGCAATTGTCGCTTCGGAGGTAAGTATTGGTGTTACAAGTACCTACCGTCAATGGGGATAACCTGTCTTTTAAGATGAGAAGTTGGTAGCACTTGCGATGCACTGGAATTAAATCTTCATTCTCCAAAGTGAAGTTGTCACAAAGAAACCGTACCAATTGTCTTATTGCTCGATCAGTTCGTGTTTTAATATAACACTTACGAAGACTAAATATCACTTATCTTTTCTAATTTGAAAAATAGAAGTTTAAAAAAAAATTCTTTTCCTTTATAAAGTTCAGTTGGACGCTAATGTTGGTCATCATAGGAGAGCGGAGAGGTACTCTCCAATATCTGATTGCGCTCAGGGGATAATAATTTCAGAAAGGTCGGGAACCACTGCCCTAGATAGTGTTGCCGGAGCAGGTATAGTAGATGGTAGAATTTATTGTGTCGTCTTCATGACCTAACCTACACATTCACTTCTCTTTGAACGCCACACTTGCCAGTAACATTGGCAGATTCCTGATGAGAATTATTTTTGAAACCAGCACACCCATATTTTTTGCGTGTAGCTCTTAAGGTAGTTGATATCCAGACTATCCTCCAACGAGTCATTTCCTGTCTATTTGTTTGGTTGTCATTGTCTATGGAATCCTTGCCGGCCAGCCTGATTGAGTACATAGTTGGAAGCCGAATAACTTGGTGGGTTGTACAATATTCAGGTGGTTGCGTCGATAGCGACTGTTTCTTTTGGACCGACCTAGATAGCCAGATGCTAGCCGTCTCACAACTCCGTGCATTATGTACAAGTCGTCAGTTTTTCAAATAGTCTCATTAATTTACTAGAGTTCGTCAACGGCAGGCCAGTTCTCTTCAATATCGTGGTGGCGTTGTGCGCCATCACACTTTGCCTGATGTGGATTTTCAGTTTTACTCGCCACGCTAGTATCTTTTAAAATCCGAAAATGTTTAATATGTTTCGGCATTTCATTTTGATTACTTTCTAATTTCTATCCAGCCCTTTTATAGCTTCCACCATATGGCTATTTTCTGTGTGCGTTCTCTGTGCTTGGCTGTGCACGTAGCGCCACATTTTAAACAAGATCATAGAAGCATGCTGTACCACATTAAAAATTGCCGGCTACTGAGCTTCATCCCCTTACGCTCCAAGACAGTTGTTCCCATCATATATATATATATATATATATATATATATATATATATATATATATATATATATATATATATATATATATATATATATTGCGCGAGTACGCGAAGCAAGTATGTGTAATTTCGAGGAGTCATAAATGGTTGCTTTTCCTTGACTGCTCGGCAATGTGTCTTGTACGTCACCTGGGTTGCGAAACGGTGCCTGGGAGGAATTACGATAGAGACTCTCGCATACGTATCGCAAAACTGGCTGTGAGCACTATGGGACTTAACTTATAAGGTCATCAGTCCCCTAGAACTTAGAACTACTTAAACCTAACCAACCTAAGGACATCACATTCGAACCTGCGACCGTAGCGGTCGCGCGGTTCCATACGTATCGCAGGCTGCTGAAGTGTTTATACTTCTAGCTTCGTTAGCTATGCGCTGAACAAAACGGACAGAATGACAAAACGGACAGAATGAAACCTGCCAGAATGAAATGAAATGCTATAGCGAGTAACGGCGTGAGTTCGGACTCTGCAGTATTAGAGTCACTAGATCATTCACGTTATATGATGAGATTGGGACCTCTGTGGCCTCCCTCAACTCGGACCAGGGTTACATACATACAGTACTTTTTACGTCACGCCTGTTTACCGGTTGATAACAATTTTAATATGATACTTCGTAATGAAATGATATTCATACATTTAAAATTTATTTGAAACAAGATTTGAATTTTTCTGGTGGTGGTTAGAACATTAGCGACTCTTACTACTACTACACAATAATATTATTAATAATAATAATGGCCTCAGTGACAGTAGAAGGTACAAATTTTGTTTAAGGCTGTGAAAAAGTAAGATTTTATGTGACAACGAATTCTCAGAGAAAGTCAGACAGAGCATGCGATGCAGGCTTGTGGGGGGGAAAAAGGGTACGTAGTTGTAATGGCGTAAGGGATTCATATAAAACAAAGGCTCATGATAACGTTTTTCTGACAATTACGTATGTCATTAGCTGCCCTCTGGAGACATGCGTTATTAAGTTATCTGATATATTGACGAATTCATTTTACTCGAGAGAACAGTAAGAAGGCGGTTGCGTGACCGGTTGGGACAGAAAGTATTGTAATGTGAACAATGCACAGAAAACTCGTTTCCGTCACACATTAGCGTGGATCGAAGAAAGACGTGGACTGCGCTATTCTGTATATTACATTCTGCAGAGTGAACATTAATAACAACGACAAAAACTGCAGGGACGGATTCCTAAGTCGAAATGGAGGAAAAAAGGTCGTATGAAAATGTGTCTGGAAATGCATTGTTACCACGGTGGATGTCGCTGCGTTGCAGGCTGTGTGATTGACGTAGCGTACTGTCAGCAACAGAATGGTCCCGTATTTATGTCGGGCACAAGCCGAGGTGTTCGTGTACGACCAGACAGGTGGAAACGGTAGAGAGGCAGCACGGCAATACGAAAACAAGTAGCCTCACAGACACCAACTACATCACAGAACATTTCAAGCCCTTTTTGGGCTTTTGTGTGATCACGGGTCCTTTCAGACGGAGGAACGTCGAAGAGGCGGCGTACACCAGATTTGGAGGAGCTACATGCAAATAGCCCGCCAACATGGTGTAAGCCAAAGTTTGATTATGATCAGTTAAAATCGCTCCACTCCATAGCTACCGCGGTGGCACTGGTACAGCAATCGTAACAGATCTTTAGACACCAGAATGAGATTTTCACTCTGCAGCGGAGTGTACGCCGATATGAAACTTCCTGGCAGATTAAAACTGTGTGCCTGACCGAGACTCGAACTCGGGATCTTTGCCTTTCGCGGGCAAGTGCTCTACCATCTGAGCTACCGAAACACGACTTTCGACCGGTCCTCACAGCTTTACTTCTGCCAGTATTTCGTCTCCTACTTTCCAAACTTTACAGGAGCTCTCCTGCGAACCTGCAGAACTAGCACTCCTGAAAGAAAGGATACTGCGGAGACATGGCTTAGCCACAGCCTGGGGGATGTTTCCAGAATGAGATTTTCACTCTGCATCGGAGTGTGCGCTGATATGAGTTCTGCAGGTTCGCAGGGGAGCTTCTGTAAAGTTTGGAAGGTAGGAGACGAGATACTGGCGGAAGTAAAGCTGTGAGGACCGGGCGTGAGTGGTGCTTCGGTAGCTCAGATGGTAGAGCACTTGCCCGCGAAAGGAAAAGGTCCCGAGTTCGAGTCTCGGTCGGGCACACAGTTTTAATCTACCAGGAAGTTTCATATGTTTAGGTACACAAAAAATAGTCTTGATTGCATAAGATAGGTTTATTTAATCTGCAACGTAACAGATCTGCTGCCTTCCCTCTGTAGTCACTTGTAAGAGCAACTTAGCTCTCTGTAGTTACGGCCGTTTAGTGTGGCAATAAAAAATCGTGCCTACCCTGACTGTATGCTGGTACAGAGTTTTCACATACAACCCAACAGACATGGACACGTATGACCTTACAGTAGTTGTTTTTCTTCCCTAAAACAGAACAGTCGACATCATTTAGGGGCCGTGTTGGGGAAAGTTTGGCTCTAAGGCACTCGTAGGACTAGTGAGAGCATGTGAAAGTCGGGTATGTTGTTTACTACTCTTCTTGATTTGTGTGATCAAAAGACAATTGCGGGCTGGTATCTCAGTACCACGGTGACAGGCTACGGCCTTCAGCCTACAGGCTAGTTAACACGCCATCGACCTCCACTTTTGCTTCTCATTGGAAGAACTTCTTGTCACACATTTTAGTCTTAACGTCGCTTGCGTGATATCATTGTGTAACCTTTATTTCAATTGATTCTTGATCATATGTGATACTGAATACTTGTGCATTCTTTTCTCCCGATTTCAGTGCTTAATTTTCGTTTTCCTGATTGTAAACCTTAAATTCAGAATATATTTCAATCAATGAGTCAAATATGCGCTCGTCCAGTTGTCATTATTATGCTACGGTCTTTCCTGTTCACCTCCATACCCACGATGAGCTTCGGTTAATCTATGTTCTAACACACTGATTTATTTTCGCCTGTAAGATCGAGTCGGGTGTTTGCAAGGCTGCGCGGTGCGTCATCAACCGTGTTTGGGTGGGTGTACTGTCATTACTCGGAATAGACAGCAAAGTTTTGTTACAGCGCGAACGTTGCCTCGGTGTTACTGGTTGAGACGCAGTGTGCCCAGAAAGATGAAGTGGACGGGCGTGCAGCGGAGTCGGCAGACAAATTGCCTGGGAGGAGTCGCAAAACTCGGTGGTAATATGGTGGAAGTAGTGCGGCGTGTCTTGGGACTTTCTGGCAGAGGTAATCTCCGTTTGGTAACGAGCGCAGGTTTGCTTCTGCGGCGCCTTCCGCAACATCATGCGCACCATTTCCTGCTCGGGTCTCAGCCGTTCTGACGTAGCTGCGGCGCCTCAATGCACGCGCGGCCGAACTACTGTGTTCCACACCTACCGTGCCAGCCCCTTTTGATAGCTCGAAACCGGAGCGCCTTAACTTTCCCGGGGGAAATGAATTTTGAAAAGGGCTCCAGTCCTTAATTTGGTGATTCTGAGTTTGATGTTGTTCAGATACTACACAAGTAACTGCACAAACTGATATTAAAGTCGGTAAATTAGTGTACATTCTATAGACTTTTATTATGTGGGCGTCAGTCAATGACTCGTAAACGGGCATCAGTAGTGACTAGTGCCGTTTGATGATAGTTTAGATAGCACCACGGACTATTCTGCCCATTAGTTAACACTTCCTACTGCACTCTCTGCAAATGTATTGTGCGTACACAACATAGAGACCGATACAAGTAAAGTATATGTGGACTATCAGGGTGAAGGCAAGAAGAGTCCAAATGTAGTACTGCTTTATGTAAAAACAGTACTACAAGAATACACCGACCTTCGCCACTTCTCAGACAAATCCTCAGCCTAGAGTAAGAATCATACTCTCAGCAGCTCTATGTTGTATCTAACCAATTCTGCAAAATTCAACATTACTTTCTATTGAGAGGACATTGTTCTCTATCCTGCGACAGGCATTTCAGCATTACAGAAAGGAAGCTAAGTAAAGAGGACAGATCGTTTGAGCTGCGTATCTGATGAGTCAGTGTGTGGAGTGGCATTCGGCTGGCAGGACGTGTTGCGTGTCCACAGTGATTTCTGTAATACTCTGTTTGGTGTGTGGCGATTTTACGATGGATCGGCGAACAGAACAGCGTGACTGTATCAAATTCTGTGTGAATCTTGGGAAAAGTGCTACGGAGACCCTTGCAATGATTCAACAAGTTTTTGGGGGGCATGCTCGGTTCAGGATCAGCCGTACAGACGTCGAAGATGATGCTCACACTAGAAGGCCCCTTAGCCGCACAACGCCAGACATTGTTGCCAAAAGTCAACAGTTGGTTCGTGCAGATTGACGTCGAACCATTCAAGACCTCGCGGATGAAGTGGGTATTGGTTATGGGACATGTAAACGAATGTTGACTGGTCAACTGGACATGCATCGTGTCGCCGCAGAATTTGTGCCAAGGATCTTGACTGCCGATCAGAAGGCACAGCGTGTTGAAGTGTGCACGGACTTCGTCAGACCGCACCTGATGATCCAACCTTCTTGTCACGGGTTATCATCGGCGCCGAGAGCTGGATTTACGGTTATGACCCAGAGACAAAGCAACAATTGTTAGAGTGGAAGAGCCTGGGCTCTCCAAGACGCAAAAAAGCGAGATAGGTGAACAGCAAAGTTAAGAGCATGATCATCGTTTACTTTGATATCAAGTGAATTGTGCACAAAGAATTCGCCCCACCCAATCAGACAGTGAATTCCGCATACTACTGTGACGTTTTGCGACGGCTCTGTGAAAATACACGGCGACGACGGCCCGAACTTCGTCGTCAAGGGAACTGGCTGCTGTATCACGAACAATGAACCCTGTCACACGTCCTTGCTCACCAGGACCATTCTGGCAAAAAACACAACATGGCGGTTGTACCCCACCCACCGTACTCGCTAGATTCGGCACCTTGCGACTTTGCACTATTCCCAAAACCGAAACTCAAGTCTAAAGGCCGTCGGTTCGACACTCTAGAGAGGATTCAAGAAGCGTTGCTGGTGGTGATGAACACCCTTAAAGAACAGGACTTCCAGAAAACGTTTGACCAGTGGCAGAAGCGCTAGGACTTGTGTGTATGTGCGGATAGGAACTACTTCGAGGGTGATGGCGACCGTTACTCCAAAGGAAGTAATTCAAACATTTCAGCCGACATCCAAAACAAGAAGAATTCCTACGAAAATGAACAATGATTCTTGAAAGAAACTGAAGTTCTGTGGGGTAACCGACATGATTACATTATTAATTTTTGAAGCGAGGAAAAGTTTTCTTTCAATCGCAATTGTAAATTAACATACGCTTATCATTCTAAAAGTTAAATAATCAATTATTCTTAAATTATTAATAATACTGTAGCAATTGTCTCAAAATAATAAACTGGTTCGCCATGAACAGCCTGTATTTGTTTATTGGCATTAGCAGCATTTGTCGTGTTCGGGCATTAAAAACCAGTGCCAATAGGTCGTTTACAAAAGTCAGCGGCAGACTGACGATGACGACAGGTGCATAGTGATGCAGCGCCGAACCAAATTTGTGAATGTCGTTACGACCGGTTCCTTATCTTTATTTTAACGCAAGTTGTAATTAGTCAGAGAGTAAATTAATTTATTAACATGTAAAGGAGCAGCACGAGTTGCTTTTGCCTGCAGTGCATGGGTCAGTTACGAAGACAATAAAAGTGAATGGAGGCTGTCCAGCGGAGCCGTGTTAGCCCATATACTGTGCGAGAGGGTGCTATGGACGATAAGGCACACGTGAGCTGAGAAAATGCAGCGTATGTGGGGAAGTGTTTATTTGAAAGACCGGCCAGGGCGCCATTAGGGGTGTGTTTGCGGATGTTCCGCCCCAGTTGTGGGCGCCCTCTGCATATTCCATGTCGCATGCCTCGGCGGCAATTTTAGCGCGTCGCCCCTCTTCCTGAGTCCGCTCTATACAGCACTGCGCGCCCACAGCTTCCGGTGTGCAGGCTCTGTGCAGCTGCTTACCAGCCCTGCCCTGCCCTGCTCTGTACGTGTAGCACTAACAGAACTTAGAACTACTTAAACCTAACTAACCTAAGGACATCACACACATCCATGCCCGAGGCAGGATTCGAACCGGCGACGGTAGCAGTCGGGCCGTTCCAGACTGAAGGGCCTAGAACCGCACGGCCACACCGGCCGGCCAAAAGGGTAGTAGATACTCTTAAAGGTGTGCCTTGAAATGCCGGTTAGTTCCTTGTAACAGAGGTGCGGGGGTATGGCTTCTACTTACTGCGGCTCTTACGAGCTTGTAAAAGTCTCAGCTAGCTTAGTCCGTAGGAATCGTACCAAACCCCACCTAATTTTCGCGTTCCTTTGCTGACGACAAGGGGCATCAGACAGTGGCAGAGCTTTCACTCTCGAATCCCTGTCTCTGTAAAACCCTATTATGCTTCTACGACTCATTAATCGATGTTTAATATTATTGCTGCGGTAGTGTTAAAATATCACTTGCTGTGTCTGCCAATTTGTCCACTGCTGAGAAGGCAAGTCTCGCTAGAATACAGAACGTAAGTGCCACTACCAAGCGAGAGCTTCACGAACGATAAGATATAATAAGGGCACTTTCGTCTGCTAACAAGTTGCTTGCTGGCTGAGTCTCTTTTCGTTTCTTGCACTGCATGTTGACGGCTTTCGCGACGGGTGCTTTACACACAATTGCCAGTATTTGGGACCTCATTGAAGCGTAGGTAAAAAAGCAGAAATGAAGAAAAATACCGGAATTAGGCGACACTGATAACAAGTTGGCAGCTTTTCTCAGCATGGAAATCACGAGTCACGACTGTCCTAATATTCAGGTCACACACACACAAACACACACACACACACACACACACACACACACACACACACACACACACAGAGAGAGAGAGAGAGAGAGAGAGAGAGAGAGAGAGAGAGAGAGAGAGAGAGAGAGAACTACTGACGTTCATGTACATCCTAAAAAAAGAGATTACAGGTAAATAATTAAAGAAGGTTGGCCATGCCAACAGTAAAATCCTTCTTGGCGAAGGGAGGGTGTCTGGATCAGGGTGTAGTTTCTGGCATAGAATTATGACAAACCGTATCATGAACGTCTCCGTTTTGATAACTCTTCGATGTTTTGTTGTCATGATACAGCGTACTTTCATAACACGCAAGTTATAATAGGTAAACAATTAAATAAGAAAATTCATTGACCACCATTATGGCGCTTCCCATCATTTTATTATAATAAATCGTACCAAAAAAGACGCGTTCGCGAGAAATCTTCAGTGCGCTGGCGCTTTGAAACACCGTAAATTCATTGGTCGTTATTTATATTATAAAACCACCAAAAGTATACGTCAAACGGAAACGATGGAATCCAACGCGGCGTCTCCAAAGTTCTGCTCTGCCGTAAAACGAGACCTTGAATCTCACTGGCCACGTTCTTCCCCGCAAATCACAAATGTGAACTGTCTTACTCAGTCTTTCGCGCAACGGATGTCCGATCGGCTCCACGACCGCGAAGGATTCCGCTCCGTGTGTGTGGTTCCCTTAAGGCCATCGCCGAGTCGTTTCTCCGCAGTGACCAGTCTTTCTGAAGTGGTCGTTTCGCAAGGCATCCAGGAGAACTTCTGTGAAGTTTCAGAGGTGGCAGCAAAGGTGCTGGGGGATACACTGCTGTGAGGCTGGTCGTGAGTTGTGCCTGGACACAGCATCGCTCGCCAAACGCAAGATTCCGGGTTCGAGTCCAGTTTCCTCAGCTTTCGTGTTACCACAGAACTAGGCTGAGGAATGACGACAAGAATATTCGCTGTTGTATTTATCTTCTAGACAATAGTGTGTGTGTCTCTACTCTACTCTGTTACCCTAAAAGCAACCTTCCCGTTTCTTAGTCTGTTGACGGTTAAAACACTACTACATTCGCAGTGACCGTACCGATATTAATTACTCTGTTTCATTTTGAGGAATGGAAATAAAGCTAAACAATAAGCAGGCTTGGCAGCTTAAAACCTCTGTTACTAGACAGTATTTATTCAGCATAGTTTGTCACGCCTCTCTTGTAGCCTTGAGCCAGCACCAACAGAATGCAAGCAGTGTTTGTGTCGTTGCCAGGGAAATGTTGCCTACGCAGTTCCGCTTTCATCGATTTGAGGAGACACTTGTGTCGCTGCCAAACCAGCGGCGTGCTATCAGGTCAGCTAGTACTCGCAATCCTTATTACTCGTTTGTTCGCAAATGGTCTTCCACCTCTCAGGTTGTCCGGCGTTCCGCTGTGCTCAGTGCGATCGATGTGGTCTTCTGTCCGGAGATTGCTGTTAGTAACTTCAGAGGGGATTCTCACGTTGTAGACTGACTTGTTTTATTGGTGTTCTTGTAGATTACTTTTGGCGCAGCTGAAATTACACATCTCGCTGTGCTAGCATCCACAGTCTGATCTTGGCAAATTGTAAAAGCCAGTTAATGTTGATGGAAGCTCTTCCGCGGTTGGGGGAAAAATACCATGTGTGTACGTAGTTTTGTACATAGACTGTCTTATTAACCTAATGCACTGATGCCAATAGTCAAGTGGCAACAAAGATGATGAATTACAGACTGTGTATTTCACTGATGAAATCGCCGTGTTAATGGCTCTGAGCACTATGGGACTTATCTTCTGAGGTCATCAGCCCCCTGAGGTCATCAGTCCCCTAGAACTACTTAAACCTAACCAACCTAAGGACATCACACACATCCATGCCCGAGGCAGGATTCGAACCTCCGACCATAGCGGTGGAAGGAGATCTGGAAGTGGTAAGCTCCTGATAACGAAACAGTGTGCGTATTTCCTGAGCCAAACACCAAACTTCTTAGCTGGTGTAATGAGGGCGGGTGGCTTTTGATGTGGTCAGACTTACAATTGGGGATTTAAGGCATTAACTACAGATCTTCTTGGCGGAAAATCATCTTCTCCCATCCTGCGTTATATTCCTTCAGACATTCGTAGGTTAAGTACTAGTGTCTTTTCTTCTCGTCTGTCCACCTAAATCAAACACAAAAACAATGTAATTCTCTATGTTACAAAAACTTGTTATTCCGCTAGAAGTTTTAGTGGCGCTGAACTGTGGTGCCTAGGTTTCTGACGTGTTCTGTGTCGTCCTAATGTTTTAGCAGAAGTCACCGGATGATCGCCCAAAACTCTCCATGAATTCCGGTTACCTGATAGAATTTTGTTTCCGAAAATATCGAGACAAGTAAAACGCGAGTTTCGGAGCACGATTTTGCAGCATCTATGGGCGATCTATATATGTATCGGCCGCGTTTCTCCAGTCGACAACTGCGTGCTCCAAAATCTGGCTGGACAGTACAGAACGATTCCTATGTCGTGTAGGAGTATGGACATCAGATTTTTTTGGCGTGTAGAGTTGACTTTATCCTTCAGTGTTTCGAAATATTCGCGGCAAGTTACATACCTTTCGACAGTGACACCTAAGTACTTGGCTGAGCTTCTCCACTGCATAGCTGCACCAGGGATGGCGTATCTGGTTAGCAAAACACGACCCTCATTATTCAGGTCTACTTATATCATCTTTCTGTTTTTTCCGATTAAAATCGGGGTAAGAGGCGAAAGCGATTTGCGAAACAACAGGATCAGGCGGCTGGAGGTTTCAGCTAACCGGCAGTAGTCGTCATATTTCCTGTTTACATGCTGGCATAGTATTTTCAGCCATTGTAAGTAAGTGCGTCTTTGGATCTTCACTTGTAGGATTAGAATGTAGATTTGCTACAGCTCAGGCCTATGGTATCGAAGCAACAAGAACGCGAAGCTAAATAAAATCGATGTATGTAAAACTAATTTTTTTGATTCAGTAGGCTAAATCCCTAAGGTCTCCTCAGACAACAGGGTCATACTGCATTCCCATGATACAACATTTAAGTTTCTTTCAATCATGGTGTTACACTGGCCTCGTTATATTGTTATAGGACTGATGAATCAAGGAATGTTAATTTTTAATACCTCGTCGACGTGAAGGGCAACATAGATGGAGCAGAAATTCAGATAGGCAAGGACATGGTTGTAATTAAGCCTTTCAGCAACTAAAAATGCTACACTTCTGCCTTACAACGATCTTCTTATTAGTCAAACTGCGTTTACGTACCGTTCGTATGTGCAGATATTGAGAACAGTATGAAGACACAGATAACTGTCCTGCTGCATTGTCACGGGGTAAGGAGTAACATCAGATTATATGTAGTTGAATTTTAAAGACATTGGTACTTTGTTCTGAACCTGACACTTAACTGAAGAAAACCGCATTTTTTTTTTCAAAACTGATATCTCTTTGAGCTACAATCATCGTATACATCTCTAATATTCAGATGTACGTCCTCTAATGACTAGTTTATTATTCTCGTTTTTTAAAGTGTAACTGCGGCACAGATCATGAGTGCATGTTTGCCAATTTTACTCTGTTCGGACTAATTTTCAATTAAAGTTACTTTTACAAGATTGCGTAATGAAAAGACTGCGTCATGTGAAATATTATCCTGACAAGACTGAAATGGGAGTCCGGTTATCAATAGGGAAATTGGAGCGAACCTGCCTAAATCGGGATACCTGGCAATCCCGGATTCGAATTCGAGTTCCGGTCCGATATTCGATACTAACTTGTGGTTAAGTTTTCTTCTCAGCGGATGCTGTGGAGAAAGTAAAACTATCATTTCAGTCTTACATGGTTGATAGGAGAATTTTATTACACCCACAGAGTGATTCATTGTATTGTGTTAAGTGTATAAAATGTCCATTTGATTCTATTTTTAGCCGGCCGTTGTGGCCGAGCGGTTCTAGGCGCTACGGTCTGGAACCGAGCGACCCCTACTGTCACAGGTTTGAATCCTGCCTCGGGCATGGATGTGTGTGATGTCCTTAGGTTAGTTAGGTTTAAGTAGTTCTAAGTTCTAGGGGACTGATGACCTCAGATGTTAAGTCCCATTGTGCTCAGAGCCGTGTGAACCATATTTAAGGGTCAGCAATAGAGATGCTGCCTAATGATGACACGGGGCAGCAGAACACGACAGACTACCGTGCCCCGGCGGTGTCCGGGTGCGATCGTAAGGCCATTAACTGTTCATACGACTAGCCGCCAGTCTTTTAATCGTTGCTGTGCCTGCAGCAATCAGTTAAACTTTATCCACATGGCGCCTGAACGGTGGGACCATGTAGTTTGGAGACTGACTGTACCAGCGAGCGATAACCCGTCTTTACGGCACATCAGCTCGGCTCCTAAGGCAGAGCTCGGGCTTTGCGGGCTGGTCAAACCTCAGGTTTCACAAAGAAAAGGGAAAAGAAAAGACGGCCAATTGAGCAGAGGGCTCTACTTTCCTCATATGCACAGTTCTGTGTAGGCTGCTAAGTTACGTTAAGTTGCTAGACAGAGGCTGCTTGTAACAGCTAGAACCGCCTCTCTGGTGTGTCGATGCTTAAAGAACCATTTAAAATTAGCACAAAAGGCTCCTTTACGACGGAAACCACAATCTTGGTGAAAATTACTAACTTAGGAATTAAATGCAATTATGACCAGCAAAAATTAAGGACAGTACCTCCAGACTGGGCATTAAACTTCCTGCTTGATATCTCGTTTGCCTTCTATACACATATAAAATCATGAATCAAACTATAACTAAAAATAGCTGGAAAATAGGTGATACTGCTACGTGGCACGCCACAGGTGGCTGATAGGGAGGTCCTAACCGGCTTATCGGTGGATTTGAAGGGAATAAAATAGCCCTCTGCGGTTAACAACCGTAGTTGTAAATCGGATCTTGCTCCGGCTAAGCTTAATTACCTTTGGAAGTCAAATATGGAAAGGTCTTTAAGGAAAAAAATACCCTGCCCTGCCCAAAAAGACAGGTAAAGGTTATAACGGATTTGATGGACAGTCAACTAGAAGACAGCAATGAATCGGAGCATTTGCAATCGCACAAATGCACACTCACTCATACAAAAAAGACTCAACATATTCGAATAAAATACATAGCATCACACAATATAAACTTACTGGAAAACTCAAGAATTTCAAAGATGATTTAAATTTAAAAAAATTTTAATAGCGGGCTGCAAGAATTGAGAAACACAGTAGATGACTTGGTCGAATCGCAAGGATATGGAATTTCTAATGGGAAACCTGACAGAGGGCTATTAAGGATTTACAGTGAACATGGAAATAATAGACTCAATAATTCATTTTCAAGCAATATCGCCAAGAATTGCACTGTAACTTTTAAAACAATCAATAAAACGTACAGAATTATAAATGCTAATGCCCCTACGAATAAAAAAAATTATGACAGTAGCAAAGGAAGAGGTAGCTAAATTTTGGAACCTTCTCGAACAAACTGTAATCAGAACAAATAAAAAGAGTTTAAAAATCTTGTTGGAAGACTTCAGCGCCCAGCTGGGAAAAGAAAGGAAATATGAAGGTATAATTGCAAAATGGAGTCTGCATAACTTTACAAAGAAGAATGGTTAAAGACTTGTAGAGCTCTGCAGATTTATATCTAAATCAACATACTTCAAGAGGAAGCCAAATAAACTGAAAACACAGCAAAACCCAGACTGCAGGAAGGGGGAGTGGCAGCTAGACCATGTCTGTACAGACAAAGATTTTCGTAAGGAGATACAGTGTTAAAGTAGTGAGAGGGGTAGTGAGAGGCTCAGACCACTATTTAGTTAAAATTAAAATCAGATTCGCTCCGTTAAACGAAAAGAATGAAATACTTATAAAACGAGAAGGAAATATGACCCATGTCAGCGAATTAAAAATAACAAAGAAAACAAATCATTAAAATAACAGATTAGGATAACTGGTACCAAGTTTCAAAAAACAAGACGAGAATCCGGCTCCCTTGAAACCACGAAGAAAACATGCATGGTGGACTCCAGAATGTGACAAATTCCATGAAGAAACACACCAAGTGTGGTTAGAATCTCAAACATACAAAACAAAACAAAAATGTCATAAACCTCAAAAATGACAGAAAAAATTCGTACAAAGCATTATGGAATCCTCTCTTAACTATCCTAAAGACATAATAATCTCTACAGTGGATAATTAGCACAAAACCAATTCCGAGAACTACTACAATATGTTTGAAAACAGCTACAACAGTATGTACCCACGATACTAATACTGAAAGATGGGGATGGAAGTATGGCCCACAGTAACTAAGAAAATTCTGAAATATAGGCAAAAGAATTTAATAAACTTTTGAATTATCAATAACATAAAGAACTCTTACGTGTCCGCGTTAATACCCAAATTAAAAGCGAACCAAATTAATTAGATCCCTCTCTCCAATTTTAGCCCTAAAAATGTAAAAGAAATCACAAGGCATGTGGAGAAGATCAAGTTTCTGGTGAAATGTGGAAATATTCAAGTGAAACAGTCAATAACTCGTTACGCAAGGCTCTGCGAAAACTTTGGATAACATAATTCCCGTAACATTGAACCACGGCTTTTATCCATCCTCCACACAAGGAGGGGAAAGCAGCAATCCAGACGACTACAAAGGGATCTCTCTCCTAGACTCCACCAGTGAGAGGGATACCAGGGAGGTTTCAGACCAAGGAGATGATGTGCCGAGCGGATCATTATTTTAAAACTGATTATATGGTATACTGAAGGAAATACAACAAACCTCTCAACATAACATTTGTAGAGATTAAGGAGGCATATGACAGCCTCCATAGACCTTCAGTACTAATAAATTTAAGGAATCTGGGACTCCATCCAAAACTAATTAAGTTAATAGGACTTACGCTAACACCAAATCGGAAGTGAGGTTTAGAGGAAAAATTTCTGAACCATTTCTTATAGAAACAGGCTTATGTCAAGGTGACTGTTTATCACAATTACCGTTTCACTGTGTCCTGGAATACACAATGAGAGAATGGTAGATAACATAAGAACTGGAAGTACTAAAAATAATATAAATTTGAACTGCTTGAGATTTGCTGATGATACTACTTTCCTAGTCAACAATGTTGAAGAAACAAGGCACCAAGTTAACACACTTCAATAAATACTACAGAAATGTTGCCTCAGAATATGATTTTAAAAAATTATTCTGGCTGACTCACCATTTGCAAAGAAAATTACAATAGAAGAACATGAAATCAAAATTGTTGACGGAAATAACTTATAGTGCTGAAACCATCATCAAAACAAGTAGTACGACAGAGATTGATAAAATACTAAAGATAGAAAGAAAAATAGTTGGAACATGCATAAATAAACAATATAAACAGATGAGAACACCAGAAAACCGAATTAGTAAGTAATAATAGAAAAAATATGGAATAGTAACACTAAAAGGATCACAGAAATTAAGGAAGATATAAGAGAATTCCAAATTACAGTAGATGACTTAAAAGAGAGAGAAACAGAATACTGCAGGACACACAAACCAGGCTACAAACGAAGAGCAATAGAAGGGTTACAGGAATAGTTATCTCAAACGAAGAAAGAAAGAAAATATCCCAAAGAATGAAGTAGTATTGGGCAGACAGACGAGCAAAACAGCCTACATGTAACAATAAATTGTAATAAACCCTGTATAACCACTGAACTATTGAATTTTTTATTGATCTGTATTGTTTTATTGAATAACAACAACCTGTATATACCTTTGTGTAACTGGCTGTAGTGGTCCAATGAAAGCGACAAAACATTAATAATAAATTGTCTAACCTTTTTCTTCTTTTTCTTGATTTTCTTTTTCTTGATTTTTCTTTCTTCTTCTTCTTTCTTCCTCCCTCCTCAAGCATATCAGGCTACGAAGCCTGGTTAAAAAAGTTCTTCCAATATTCTCCTTTCTTCCACAGTCTATCGTTTAGCATTTTCTGCCGTTGTAGTCCTCTCTGATTCACACCATCCCTTACTTGGTATCTACATCTTGTTTGTGGTCTTTCAGTTAGTCTTCTTCCAGATTCTATCCATTCAGGAGTTCTTCTTGGTAGTCTTTCTTTTGTCATTCTTTTAACGCGTATCGTAGTATTTCATTTCTTATCGTGCCCATTCTCGTCATGTCCTTTCTCATCTTGTTCCGGATTTCTTGTAGAAGTGACCATCTCCTTCGCTTGTATTGTGCTCGAATCTCCCTTTGATCCATAGGACAAAATTGCTAGATGATATGATTTGTATATCATGATCTCCCTTTGTCAGGGATTTTCCAGTTTCTAATCAGGTCTGATACAGAACAATACCTCACTGAAATTTCTTCTATGATGTTTCTTTCCTTGGTTAGCTTATTTCGTAGATATCTGAAAGAATCTACGTCTTTGATAATTTTTCCAGTACCCCATAGATACTTCGTTTCTGCATTTTCCCTGTTAATTTTCATTATGTAACTTTTTGTTAAGCTTATGTCCTACTCCGCTTCTTCAACTACACTTTGGCATGTATTCTTCCCACATTATCATATCGTCTGCGATAATAGCTTCCCATTCCTGGACAGTGAGGCATCACAGACCGTCTGAAGAAATAAAGGTGAGAGCAGACTTCCTGAAAGATATCTGTGTGTTGACGCCAGCACGATTATCCATCCAACGCGTCTGGCGGCTGCGGAAAGGTATTGGGGGCACGAAATAATGCAGCCTGCCTTCAACGTTATCGAACTGTTGTCTATCAGGTATCGGACTTGAGCGGCTGCGGGCGCCGCGTCGCCTTTAAAAGGCTGCGTCGCCGGCGTGCAAGCAGCAGCGCCGGCAGACGCCGGGCGCCCCACTTCCCAGAAAGCGGCCGCGGCCGGCGCCTACGCCCACGCCCACGCCCACGCACTGGCGTCGCATCACATCACGTCGCGCAAGTCTGCATAATGCATGCGATGCGAGCCAGGGGCCGGGCTCTGCGGCTTAACTCCGCGGCACGTGCCGGCCCAGCACACTCGCGCTACGGGATTGCAGTCCTACCGCTTGGATCTTGATTTGGCTTTTCCGTGATGTACCCAAATCAGGCGGAGAAGACGCACGAAGGATAATGACGGCATTTTGAGATGTTTCTTTCCCGGTATCCTGGCTTCAAGTGATAGGCTCAGCAAGGTATAGCGGCCGTGAAGTGAGCGTGTGAAACTCGATGTGGTCTCCTCGTTGTGGTCCTGATTTACTCGCCACGGCGGCTCGTTTAATGTCGAGGGAGGCCATCACTTTCGAAATCAGCTGCGAATCCATGGGAGGAAGTGGGGGACCATTTCTCACACCTAGCCACTGCTCCTCCTCCAGTGACTTCGATGTCAATGGGACTTTAATTCTTTTGTTTCATTTTTACGCAGTCTTATTTTGCATGTTTCTCAATAATTATTGTGGATTAGAACTGACTAGCCGACCGCTGTGACCGTACGGTTATAGGCGCTTTGGTCCGGAACCGCGCTGCTGCTACGGTCGCAGCTTCGAATACTGCCTCGGACATGGATGTGTGTGATGTCCTTAGATTAGTTAGGTTAAAGTAGTTCTAAGTCTAGGGGACTGATGACCTCAGACGTCATGTCCCATAGTGCTTAGAGCCATTTAGAAGTACAATCTTTGCACTAACCACATACATAGAGACATGAAAACGTAATGGTAAAACGTACAGGTAAAGTCTAAGGTCAACGAAAGGGCGCAGAGAACCTGGATGAAGTGATAGAGCGGGCCTGGTGCGCAGATACACAACCAGCTACAACACTTTCGAGACGACATTTTCACACATAGGAACAAATATTAATGAGCATTTAGCTTCACAGGGTGCCCCAGAGAGCTACAACACCATGAAGAATCGCTTCTCGACTCTTGGCAAGATCAATGTGTAGTTTTTTTTTTAATAGATAAGGATTAAGGATAAGGAGGGGAACTTAATTTAATTTCTATAATAATGAGTCAGATCATCAACAGGAGTCACCTGCGATCTTTGGATGGTGTATCATCTGAAGTCAAAGAACTGGCCAAGTGTCATTCGCCCCGTCGCTGTCTACGGTAACGAGTCTTGGCCATCTACGAAAGAGGCATTTTGGAGTCGCACTGATTCGGGAAATAATGCGAGAAAGCCATTGGCAGTGGTTAGGAAATGTGCGGTGCGCAGGGGAAGCTACTATAGCAAAAGCAACGTGCAAAGTCGTGGGAAAGAAACCCAAGGGATGACCTAGACAGTGATGTACCGATACTCTGCACAATGACATGAAGGTTGTAAATCTTCATCCAGACAAGGCCCACGACCCAACAAAATGGAGTTAGCGAATCCGATGATCCACTAAGCACACGTTGCCACCAGGTACGACAAACGCTAAAGAAGAATAAGTGAAGTCTGTGGCGCAAGCTCGGCTGTTGACCTGATTGCAGATAGATAACAACCTTCTTCGCGGCGGCACTAAGAGGGGAAGATGCCTGGCCCATCCTCCTTTACCCCGGCAAAGATCACCGGTACCCATTTGATGACAGGGTGAAGAGACCGGCAGCTGTTATAGAGGGAGTAGACCGAGGAAAAATCCCCCTCCCTACCCGGGTTTCAACCTGCCTGTCGATCCACTTTTGCAACACAGTACAGCAACGGTGGTGTGTGTGTGTGTGTGTGTGTGTGTGTGTTGGATTCGGTAAGTCGACGGTAGGCTTCCGAAGGTATGTGGCATAAGATACGGTTTGCTGGCGCAGGGATGGCACCTGACAGAATACCAGATGAGTTCCTGTGGGTTCACATCAGGCGAATTTGCTGGTCAAGACATCAACGCAACTTTGCTACCATGCTCTTCAAACCACTGTAGCGCAGAAGTGTCACGGAAATGTTAGCCAACTGCAGTGGCAGGCGCTGCGAGATAAGCGTTCTCCATCTCAGTGTGGCTTACTGTTAAAATTCCGAGAGTCAAGCAATATATTGGTTCCTCCTATTATATCTCGCTGAACGACCGTGAAGGTAACATTACAGTGGTTCGAGCTCACACCGACATGCATTAGCGATCATTTTTCCCGGGAACGATCCGCGAGTGGAATAGGAAAAGGGGAAAGCGACAGTGGTATGCGAAGTAACCTCCAGCACAGACGGTACGGTGGCTTGTACAGTATAGATGCAGATGTAGATTTCTTACCTTGTGATACGGACAGCTGTACTGCTGGAAGATGTCATGAAGCACAAAAGGATGCAGCTGGTTCAGTGCTGTCATAGCACCTTCGATTGCTACCACATTTTCCGTGGAAGCCCAAGTAAATGTCTCCCCATAGCATAATACCGCCTGCCCCGGCCTGCATCTGTGGTACGTGGCATGTTGGATGATAGCGTATCGAGACACGATCATCGGCCACGTGCGTAACAAGAAACGTGGTTTACCCGACTGGGTGACACATTTCCATTGATCTGTGATCCTATTTCAAAAATCCTGTGTCCATTGCAGTCGTAATTGAAAATGCCATTGGGTCAACATGGGAACACGTAGCGGTTCCTTCGGTGCTTTGCCTTATTTTCGTCAACGTACGTTGAAGAGTGCTACGAAACACGTGCGCATGCACCAGCACTGTGCAATGTCGTCAAGTCTGCCACAAATTGCCGTCTATTCTGTTTTGCAGAACGGCCTTGCCTCCGACTTCCACGTTCTGTGAAAAGCCGTGGACGTGCCAAAACATTTTAGTCTGTTCGTGGTTTCACCATCCTTCAGCCGCTTTCCATAGATAATTTTTGGTTCTTTGATAACACAATCACTTTTTATGAAACAAACATAACCGGTTTCAGCCACATGGGCCATTTTTACCTGCTGCAAAAAAGAAACTTATATTAATCAGCAAAGCAAAGTAAAAATATTTGAAGTAGGTCTACTTATGAGCTGAGTGAAGTGTTATTAAAATACATGTGGATCACACCCAAGAGCGGCATTTAGTGACCAAATGTTGCCAGTCTGAACGTATCACGAAATATCAGAAAATTATTGTTTCCTTGCTGATTGCCCTCGGCGCACGCGTCTTCTGTACGACAATTTTAAGTTTTTAAAAACCATAAAATATGATAATAGATACAGCAGTATTGACAATTATAACTGTAATATTTCAGTGTGTTGCGCGTAAAATATACAAATAGATTAAATGAGCAAAATCGTACTTAAAACAAAGTAATGCCTTTGTAATAAAAGAAACAAAGGAGAAATTCTTATGGTCCAAATTTGTAACGGCTGATGGCGTTGTACTTCTGGCCGCCCATATGCTTAGAAGGGACGACACGAACGAGGGCGATTTTTTGTAATGCTTTACGTAGGTAACACGTAAACCTAGTTCAAATCTTTATACTTGCTTTCAGATCTTAATATAAGATTTTTATTTTTTGTATCATCTGAAGATGACGAATGTGGCTGAAACCTGTTAAAACTGTTTCACAATAAAGTGATTGTGTCGTCATATAAACAAAAATTGTGAGAAGTTATTTATGATCTCCTTGTACGCAAAGTCGTTTTTCCACTTCCCTTGGATGCCCACGTCAGTAGCACCCGAACAGCCGACCCGGTTCTTCGTTTCAGAGATGCGTCGGTCCATAGCAGTATGCCTTCCAAACTCACTCACGCCAGTGGATTTCCTGTCTGGTGTCCGTGTCATGCTAGAAAGATTCCCCATCGTCTTTGCGTTTGTATACTTTACTTGCAGTGTCAGGCGCATGCAGTGGACAGTGGGTTGCTTCATCAGTCTATTCGCCCTAAGCCTTTTTTTTCTTACGCCAGACAGCTAACTAAAATCGAACGCCAAGGAAATTCCCTCCGGGTGCAGGGTACTGTTCCTGTCTCACGAAGCAAAGGGTGCGGGTTCTTCTCCCGCCTCGGGCATCTCATCTCATTGCCTTAGGCGCGCCCTTATTGTATGAAGTACGATAGATAGCCTGGAAGAACTGAGTACAGTGTGTGATGGCCACGTGCGCTGATGGTTCGTAGTTCAACACATTCAAGCTGTATACCCAAGTAAACTTGTAAACGTAAACGCCCTCAGGCTATGCCCGACAATCGTGTCACCCTCTGTCAATGGCGTCATTAGATGCAGTATGGAGGTACACGGTGTCAGCACACCACTCTCTCGGCTTTTTACAGTTTTCGTGTGTCGCTACTATTCGGTCAATTAGCTCCTCAGTTGGCCTCACGTGGCTGAGTGCACTCCGTTCCATTCCTTCTTTCAAGCAAAAATCCTCTGCCGGTGTCGGTAATTGAACCTGGGTCCTCCGCAAGGCAGTCAGTCGCGCTGATCACTCAGCTACTAAGACGGACGTATACCCGTGTACTCAACACTAATTAGAAAAGAAAAAGGAAATGAACTCGAATCGTACATAATAATGTGAGAGAGAGAGAGAGAGAGAGAGAGAGAGAGAGAGAGAGATGGGGGAGGGGACACTTTTACAGTTTTTCATTGCTTTACGATTTTTACTTAGGAAGCTTATTCCCAATGTGCCATTTTGCATCTGTATTGAGGTAGTGGAGCTAAAAGTGAAACTACCCACTGAAAGCAGCCCCAACGTTTTCGCCGGGCGAAGTGGCCGACCGCTTCGGTAGCAGGTTCGAATCCTGCCTCGGGCATGGATGTGTGTGACGTCCTTAGGTTACTTAGGTTTAAGTAGTTCTAAGTTTTAGGGCACTGATGACCTCAGAAGTTAATTCCCATAGTGCTCAGAGCCATTTGAACCTAACGTTTTCCGATGTACGAATACTGTGAATCTTCGTGATCATTTCTCGCCGATTTGCTTAGCATCAGCGTGATTTTCATTTAGATAAGCAGCTAAATGTGGAACACTGCCAGGCTAACGTACCGTTCAAAGAGAGGGGGCTTCTGCGAAAACGCAGGCGAGACGAGAGTAGCGATTCAAGAGTTTCTTTTCGACGCGGGGTTTCGGGAATTTCTTAATTAAAGCAGTCGAGTGGTATTCACTGTTTACTGTTCGTGAAAGGTCGTGGGTCGGTGCGGTTCCTGGCCGGCCGCTTCATTTAATGGTTCTTCCGCTCCACGCAGTTGCTCACGTTGTACGTACACTAGCGATCTCAACTTGAATACGTCGTTTTGTGCTTAGGTAATCAGTAGGAACGGGAAATGTCGATTGCGATGCTATTTGTTTAATACACGGGGCTATAATTTTAACTTTGTGACGGGCACCCATATAATGACGCTAGTGTTCATGACAACTATGACATTTCCTCTCAAAAGTACAATGGATGCGGATATTCTTCAGCTGCAACATGTGCCATAGATTGTAATATAACATAGTATGGCATAATGTGCAATCGCTGATTCTTCGTATGTTTTGTTTACAAATATTCAGATACTTTAAAATAGGACAAAATATTGCAATAATCCAACAAATAAAATAAATCTTACAGTTGTAGATGGGATGTAATCATGTAATCAATTCTTCGCAGCTGTGGATCCAAGGTGAATGAAAATGAACGCTGTGAAATATTCGCTGCTTCCTGACGTCTACATCTACGTGACTGCTCTGGAATTCGCAATTAAATGCTTGGCAGAGATGGCATGGATGTGTGTGATGTCATTAGGTTTAAGTAGTTTCTAAGTCTAGGGGACTGATGACCTCAGATGATAAGTCCCATAGTGCTTAGAGCCATTTGAACCATTTTTTAATTAATTGATGTGTAATGATATTTTCATCAACTTTCCGCAGCAAGCTGAGACCACCGGTGATTTGCCTGAATTGAGAACGCAGTTATTTTCAAGAGCGCCGTTTAATTATTGCTTGTAATTTGCAAGATGGCGAATTCTCGTAGAGATTCCTGGCCGTTATTTTGAATTTCAAGTTACGGCTGCACCGCCCAGCTAGGATACCAGACTCTCCCGCCTTCGCATGGCTGGTGCCCCTTCAGTCTCTTCACCCCTTCAGTCTCTTCAACTCCGGAGCTAGGACGCCCGCCTAGCACTGGCCGGAACGGATTATGAACGCCACCCCCGGTGCGTCGGCTACGGGACTCTCTTCCTGGCGGTCGACACCTCCTGTCGTTGAGGGTACTAATCAACGAAAGGATCTCAGCGCCCCATCCTTTCGCAGTCCTTAGTGTGAGCCACATAGTGTTAGCAGGAGCGCGCACGCTGCTGTCATTTTCAGCGTCCACGAGCTCGCTTACGTCAATTGATAGCAGCCATAGGAAGGGCAGTTCGTTTTGGTACTACATATTCCCCACAGAATGCTCTCGGCAACTTCGGCCGCGATTTACACTCATGCTCATAAATTAAGGATAATGCTGATACATGGAGAAACAACGCTCTGGTGGGCGGTTTGCGGGTTTAAATCACCTCGGAGTATGACCATGCGGTGCATCTGACCTGCAGTCGTCGCACGGTGGCCCTAGCAACAGTCCACATACGCCGAGGTGTGTTGCTGCATGTCAGAGTACGGTGCAGGCGAGTAAGTGTGGAGACGTTTTGAGACGTGCTAATGGTGACTGTGTGTTGAAAATGGCTCAAAGAACACACATTGATGACGTTATGAGGGCTAGAATACTAGGGCCACTGGAGGCTGGTCAAACACAGAAGGTCCTATCACGGGTCCTCCGTGTGCCACAAAGTGTGACCTCAAGATTATGACAACGATTCCAGCAGACAGGAAACGTGTCCAGGCCCTAAAGTGCGGGACGTCCATGGTGTACAACACCACAAGAAGACCGATATCTCATCATCAGTGCCCGCAGACGGCCACGGAGTATTACAGATAGCCTTGCTCGGGACCTTACCGCAGCCACTGCAACAGTTTTCTCCAGACACACAATCTACAGACGACTGAACAGACATGGTTTATTCGCCCGGAGATCTGCAAGGTGCATTTCACTGACCGCTGGTCACAGGAGAGCCCCTAAAGCCTGGTGTCAAGAACACAGTACATGTTCATTGGAACAGTGGTCCCAGGTTGTGTTCACGGACGAGTACAGATATAGTCTGAACAGTGATTCTCGCCGGGTTTTCATCTGGCGTGAACCAAGAACCACATACCAACACCTTAATGTGCTTGAATGGTACCTTTATGGAGGTCGTGGTTTGATGTTGTGGGGTGGGATTATGATTGGTGCACATACACCACTGCATGTCTTTGACAGAGGAACTTAACAGGTCAGGTGTATCGGGATGTCATTTTGCACCAGTATGTCTGCCTTTTCAGGGGTGCAGTGGGTGCCACCTTTCTCCTGATGGATGATAACGCACGGCCCCACCGAGCTGCCATCTTGGAGGAGTACCTTGAAACAGAAGGTATCAGGCGAATGGAGTGGCCTGCCTATTCTCCAGACCCAAATCCCATCGCGTTCGTCTGGGATACTCTTGGTCGACGTATCGCTGCACGTCTTCAAACCCCTAGCACCCTTCAGGAGCTGCGACAGGCACTGGTGCAAGAATGGGAGGCTATACCCCCAGCAGCTGCTCGACCACCTGATCCAGAGCATGCCAACCCGTCGTGCAGCCTGTGTACGTGTGCATGGTGATCATATCCCACATTCATGTCGGGGTACATGCGCAGGAAACAGTGGCGTTTTGTAGCACATGTGTTTCGGGGCGGTTTTCTCAACTTATCACCAATACCGTGGACAGATCTGTGTCGAGTGTGTTCCCTGTGTGCCTATGGTATTAACGCCAGTTCTGTGTAGTGCCACGTTGTGTGGCACCACATTCTTCAATTACCCTTAACTTATGAGCATAAGTGTACAAGCGATGCAACCGCTCGCATCGCGTACGGCCAGCATGAAGACTTTTTTCACGCTGACGCGATAAACGTTGTTGCTTCTGGCTACATCATTGCTATTAACTATTCCCTTCATGACTGTAAGTACTAAAGTTCCTTCACGATTTTCTGTTATCGCTCTTTCTTAAAAGGGCAGCATGATTTATTCATATTTTGTTTACTATATTCACTGCAATTTTAATCTTTTGTCTGGACCCTGCAGCAAGACGTTGTCGTGCCAGCTTGTTTCTGTAGTTGAGTGCATCGATCTCTTGTGTAACACGTTACCTGACATGTCGTGTGGCATATGGAGAAATACATCTGAATTATTTTGTGGGTCAGCCGGCCCGTGTTGCCGAGCGGTTTTAGGCGCTTCAGTCTGGAACCGCGCGGCTACTACGGTCGCAGGTCCGAATCCTGCCTCGGGCATGGATGTGTGTGACGTCCTTAGGTTAGTTAGGTTTAAGTAATTCCAAGTTTTAGGGGACTGATGACCATAGGTGTTAAGTCCCATAGTGCTCAGAGTCATTTGAACCATTTACCGGGTCTGTCAGTTTACTGTTCTGTAGTACGTCGCTGTTGTCCTGTATCAGCAAGTTTTTATTTAGCAGTTGACACTCCTGCTGGACGATCCGAAGCCGGTCGAGGGAACAGAATATTGACAGGTGAGGTTAATTTTCGGCTAATAGGAAATCAGCGGCAGGCAGTTCATTAACTTCATTTCGCATCACATTTCGTCCAGTTTCAGTAAACAACAGCCGGGATGTTAAATTTAGCTCGAGTGTTAAACGTAATTAGTTTTTCTATATCGTTTATAAAAGCTTTTTTGATTTCATTACGCTCACAGGACAGTTTGATAATATTAACGAAATAGTCGAATAAATCGGGTTTTAAGAGAGCGGGGGTACTGAAAATCTCTAAGCCGCGCATATGCTGAAACTCACGTGGCTTTTGTTGACCAATCTGAGGTCCTGATAGGCCGAAAGTGTCCCACATCAAATTGTTCGCCTCGACTTCTACACAACTGTTGCACGATGTAAACAGTTGTCGTTTACACCCTATAGCAGCCTTTTGCGTTGACGAACGAACCATTCGTATCACTGATAAACATTATATATTGCGTTTTTGCCTTCAGTCATGAGTACATGATTTCGACGGGACAGTTTTGGAGATTTTCTGTTCCACGAATAATTTACAGAATTTGCTGCGTTACATATTAATATTCAGTGTTTAATTTTGATGAGCTGGAAACTTCTCGAACATGGCATTTACAGACTGAACAGCAATAATTTATCCAATTTTCCAAAATAACCGAAGTTGTTTAGGAACCAAAAGGTCGAGAAAAAAATATCCGCAACTATCCGCATTGCTGTGAAACTCTTTGCCTTATCGACTTTTTTGTGGGTTTTTTCGGCTTACAGTTGTTTCCTTACTCGGTGACATCAGAGCAGTACCAGGTTCGTGAACAATACAGTCATTTATTGTTATTGAAAAAGACGGGACGCAGGCGGTACATCACAGGGTTGGAGGAGGGTTAAAATTTACTTACGTTCTCTCTTCTCTCGAATCTTAACTAATACAGAACATTGATCTTTCTCGATGCATTTTATTATTGGTGTTTTAAAAAGGAATAAATCCCAAGAACTCGGGAAAAGCGTGAACACCTTGTAAAAAATTTAATACAGGTGCCTCTAAACAAAGATGACAGTATTGCAGATAGTAGTGTCAGCCCATTACCTAAGTTTCCGCGAACTATTATATCTGTCTATCAAAGAATTATGGTTGAGATTCCCTCAAACCTGCGTCCTGCCATCTTTAAAGGCCCGAAAGGACTCACTGAAATGTGCAAATGACAGAAAAGTAAACAATTTTTCCAGCGCACAATATTGGCGTCCCACAAGGAAGGCGAAAGAAAATCTCCATTTCCACTCGTTTTCATACCAGAGTGCTCTCGTACTGAATAGCCGAACAAGTCTACAACTTGCTCTAACAGCGGACCCAGTAAGTTCCGCTCTGTGTAAGATCACAGGGAGCGGGTGACAGCTCAACTTCCTCTGAGAATCAGCTATTCCGAGGGCAGCGCTAAGCACGTGTATTAATAAAGTGACTCTGCAGTGTCGGGGGTACTATACGCATAGGTAGCAGAGGATCTCGTCTTTGCCGCGCAGACAGCGGACTTCAAAAGGCTTAGTAAGTAGGAAGTTCAGCGGACGATAATTACAATAGTGAAGCAGCCGTGTAGATGGATAAGATATAGTATCCGGTAGGTGTCAACTCAAGCACACGCAGGCGTCGAGATTTTAAGCCTAAAAATCGTGAAAATACGGCGCGAATAAAATATTCTTATTTCCTACATGGTTCCTCCTGTTAAGAACCTTCAGGCGCATTTTCTCTGGTGCTTCGGCAGATATTTGGAATTTAGCTTTCGCGGCACGTAGCTGGTCAGCTAAATACTGCTCGTAAAGTCTTATCATGCGAAGTACAGAGCCTACAGAGAACTCAATATGCTTCCCATTACGAGCATGCCTATTCGTTGAGCGATCTAAAAGTAGTCCACTGCGATATTTGTTTTGTCGTCACCTATTACCAGGGACAGTAAAACAAGAAAAATGATTTATACACCAGCAGCGATTGAACAGCGTTGTTGCATGGCTTTAGCAGTCAGCGGGAGGCTGGGCGGTTCTGCCGGTGTTGGGAGTACCGTTTATTCTTCGTGCTTTACTGTCCCTGTTAATACACAACGATAAAACAGATATCGCACTAGACAAATTTTAGGCCGCTCAAATGAATGGACACCTAAAATTATGCCACTTTCTATCGACACTGGACACCGCATGAAAGATGCGATCAGCAGTATATGTTTGAGCTGATACGTTGCGAAAACTAAACCCTGTTTTTCACCATAGCTGAGGAACAGAAGTGGCAGTTGCAGTCAGGCTAGCTGGGTATACACATCACATAGCTCCAGCTGACAGTTATCGTATAATTAGCCTATACTACCCATGTGTGTGAGGGTGAGGTAGTGACAACATGTAAATATAACTCTCCATTGTATGAAGAAATTTGAGCAAAACTTGTTAACGTATATGACTTACTATTTGGAAAAATGTGCTGTTGGCCTGACACACCCTCGTACTCGAAGGTATGGGACCGGGGTCTGAAAGAGGTGACAAAGAAAGTAAAAATGGGGTGGTGGAGTGATTGGTGACGGTCCCAATAATATTTAACGTCTAGGAATGGAGGTGGCCCTAAGAAAGGATAATTTATAGAAATTGTTATCCTAGCACGATTGGATTTGCTCAGCTAAATAGTCATGAATGGGGCGGGAGGTAGAAGAGCGAAGGTGTTCAAATGCAAGCGTATCACCGGAACTCAGAACTCTAACGGCTTTCTAAAAATGAAAAACAAAGAAACTGGGTGGAAGGGGGAGGGGGGTGTTAAGATTCACACGGTCGCGACCGTGTGTGGAATGGGAGACCTGTTCATGTAACAAATTCTGAAACACGTGTAACAATTTTGACGAAACTTCGCAGTAATATGACTCACTTTCCGTAGAAAAGTGTGTTTGAGTGAAGACGCTTCTAGAATTCTCAAAAAAATGGTGCGATGGGTTAACACGTACAAATAATCGAAAACCAACTGCAGACATATTGAAATCATTTTGTATCTAATATAAGACTGCAAGATCAGTTAATCAGCTTGTTTAATTTCCTATCTGATCAAAAGTACCGGGGCGCATCCCATTACTATGGGACGTGTCCAACCTCCTGCTTTATAACGGCTTGAACTCTGTTGAGAACACCTCCAACGAGGCGTCTCATGTCTCTGAAGGAATGGCACACCATACTTCCCCAAAAGCCGAAACCAGAGAAGTTAGCGATGTTGGACGCAGGGGTCTGGAGCGAAAGTCGACGTTCTAACTCATACCAATGGTGTTCCGTACTGTACGCAGTGAACGATCCTGTGAAAAGTGTTGATACCCTTCTGCATTTCCTCGAACGCAATAAGGGGACCGCAGTGTAACCACAAGAACACCCCCATATTGTAATATCATCTTCTCCGTACTTCACTGTTGGCACTACAGATGACGACAGGTAAGGTTCTCTAGGCATTCGCCAAACCCAAACCTTTTCATTAGACTGCTACAGGCTACAGCGTGATTTATCACTCCGGATTAGCCGTTTACCGTCATCCATTGTCCAGTGCTGTCGCTTAGCATTAATTACTGAAATGTGTAACTGTGTAACCGCGCGGGATTAGCCGAGCGGTCTGCGCTTCAGTCATGGACTGTGCGGCTGGTCCCGGCGGAGGTTCGAGTCCTCGCTCGGGAATGGATGTGTGTGTTTGTCCATAGCATAATTTAGGTTAATTAGTGTGTAAGCTTAGGGACTGATGACCTTAGCAGTTAAGTCCCGTAAGATTTCACATACATTTGAACATTGAGGAGCTGCTCGACCATTCTGTCACTATCATTATTATTATTATTATTATTATTATTATTATTATTATTATTATTATTATCATCTCTCTCTCTCTCTCTCTCTCTCTCTCTCTCTCTCTCTCTCTCTCTCTATGTGCGCTGTCATTTTGCTCGTCGCTGTTGTTAGCTCATTGTAAGTCAAAAGTGATTCTTTGCAGTGACTTCATGCTCAGCGGTTGCTGTCTCTTAATGCAAATAGTCTAGCTGTGGTTGTTCGTCACCTTTACACTTCACAACGACATTACCAAAGTTCAGCTCTCCTGACAGACCCATTCCTCTGTTACTGCTTCCCTACTGACGACAGTACTCCCTGCCTCCTTTTGTACCGGTGGGGTCCGCCTCTCCTGACATCAAGTGGTCAATTCCTGATACTTTTGATTACATCGTGTAGCAAACATCGGCATTGTTACGGCTACTTTAATTACTATCTTCAGGAATATCAGTTACAACCACCAGAACGTATGTCATTCCGTTTTTTGTAGAGACAGTGTGGTTGACTATAGGCAGTGTTGGAGATAAAAACCAATAAAATGTAACATCATATGACAAGTTCCAAAATATGGGATAGCGAGGCACGAGTCAATTCCCTTGAGGACAGTAGCCATGGGAAAGCGGGGAAATAGTGAGGATTGTTTTCACTAAGGTCTGAGCATATTTAAAGTCATGAAGGCACGGACTGTGTCTTGTGGTGTGCTTGCATACTAGAACGAACGTCTACAGCTGTGCTCCGTAGGTCATGTTGGCACAATGTTCTTGCCGGCCTCTTTCTGCTTTTATAGTGTAATTTAAATTAGTTGACACATGATGTTAAAGGCCCGAAATGATAAAACACTGTAGTACAGATGGCCACCGTATCTTTAACACGGTGACAGAAAACAGCTTTTAAGTCTGTTCCGTACAGAAATCAGCAAGATGTGAAATTTGCGTACGGTATAAATCTCTGTAATGTCTTAAAGCAAGCCAGAAATCTGTTCTTAATTGTAATTAGGGCCAGAGTCAGTATATTTTTCTTGAAATAGGCGAAATTTTAGCGTTCGGTAACATTTTCCTACTTCAGAATTGGCATCGTCGCAGTGGAAGTCGTCGACACAGTGGGAAGCAACAGTACTACAGACCAAGGGTTGCATTGCTTTCGGCAGCAACCCAACCGTCCCGCCGTCACACTGCGTCTAATTTAAACAGGGCTGCATTGTTCCTCCTAAATAACCGCTCAACGCTTGTATATCTTTGTATTACAATTTTCCAAATGAATGGAGGTAATCTGGGTGATTATATATAGATCTTGTGACAGTATGGTTGTTTGGAAGTACTAAGTGGGAAATACATGACAGTGAGGTTTTGAATCAGGCCCAGAGGTGTGCTCACATTATCTAATGGGTAAGGCAACTTTATGGGAGAAGCAGGAAATAATGGATAGAGTTTCATGCTGGCACAGACTTTCAATAATCATGGCAGAGGCATTAGAGACGAGATCCATGCGTCTATCTGTTTGTCGAGAAGACGTAGACTTAATATTAATCAGGAGTACGTCAGTGCTGAGAAAGGTATAGAGCGCTTTTGTTTTTCCAAATGTCTATCGGAGCGGTAGAGAAGGCAGAAGGGGAAGAGGAAGGAAATTTCCGCCGTCGGTCTTGGGGGCGGAGTATTCCGCCGCCCTCAGTTTCTCCTCCACCCCCTGCGGGAAAGGCCATTACAGCCCGCAACCCCCTGCGAGCCGCCATCTGGACACCTACCAGCTTCCGTCCCTCCCTGTTAACGGTATGACGCCGTGCGTAATGACATCTGAAGACCAGCAGACTGTCAATAGAACGCCATTTGCGTTCAGTATATGTTGTAGACCCATTGATTAGACGTAAAAGGCGGAAACATTTTTATTCGCATGCACTCGTCATTAAAACAATTTAACCGCTGTTCTAAATGAGTAGGATAAACTCACGCTTGGAGAATGAATTTTCGCAGATATTCTTTACTTCTGTAGTGTCATTCACATTCAGTGGTAAGTGTAATTTGCAGATGCCACGGTTGCACTTTGCTTGAGTGGTATCATTTCTTACGGCGTAAAAAAGCTGCATATATTTTTTCTTACAGATTTCACTGACAACTGGTGGCGGACTTGTTGATGTCTTCGGTAGTTTATTTATTGCCAGATGCAGCATCGCCACTCGGCTGTGACAGCGTGGACGAAAACAAAGGGAATAAAGTCTAACAAACTGAATAGGGAGTTCTGCAAGTCTGAACACATAAATTAAATCCACAATGAAAGCTGAATCTTCAGTTACAACTGTTTCTTTCAGAAAAAGATAAAAGGTCTCCATCACAAATAAAGAATCAGATGAAGACAAGACTGTAGAAAGTTTGGAGGGCACTTAACTGAAGCTGACAAAATGAAATTAATATCTGTCTTTATATAACGTTTCCATGAACATTTATCTGAGTATTTTTTTAAAATTGTATAATAACTATTAATGCCCAAAATCATGTTTCTTATATCATACACAAATCAGAGGAGGGAAATACGTCGATCTCATTTAGAGACGCGGAAGCCCAAATGAATTTTTGTCGTGATTTGCAGTACGAAGACGCTTTATACAGCTTTCCGCACTACTCTATCCTTCGTAATCATTCGTTGTTGTCATACGATTTGTCCTATCAACGACCTGTTAGTCAAGTTGTACCATAAATTTCTTATTTCCCTCATTTGATTCTCTGCCTCCTCGTTAGTTATTCGATCTTCCCATCTAATTTTCAACATTCGTCTATAGCACCACAAATGTAGATATTGTAAGATGTTGTCGTATTCTAGGCATTCCTAGATCGTTCCGACAACTGCCAAAAATCCCCCTTCTTACAAGACCAATTTTGTTGCTTTCTCGAAACATGTTTGACCACAATTGTAGCATCTTCAGTGTGTGTGTGTGTGGGGGGGGTTTCCGTGTACTACTCAAAGATACACATGCAAAATTTTATGTAGACTACAGATATGTTGAACATGATATATTTTGTTGCTTAGATAAGTCTGTTGAACTTCAGCCCGCTGTTTTATATTGCTGTCAAAAATCAGGCATAAGTCTGTATCAGTATAGCACGTCATCTGCAATACAGGAACGTTAAGGCAACGTCAGTATTCTAGGTAAACATTCGATATAGACATTGCCCCAACATCCCCGTTTTTCAGATGTGCTGTGTTAATATATTCGACTTAATAGCTGATTTCGTTTGACGAGCACAGGTACAGATTATGTAAAAAAAAAAAAAAAAAAAAAAAATGCCATCTAGACAACAAAAATTTTGGTGTGAACATATTCCTAATTTACAAAACATTTTATATGTATGTACCTCATAAGCAATAAAAAGGAAACCGACTAAGGATGCCACAACCGTGGCGACATATGCCGGGGAAATAAAATAAAATTTTGTTCTCTGAATTTGTTATTATATTCTGCCGGAATAACAACAGAACTTATATTCCACTATAAAATAAAAAATTTGTGCGGAACTAAGTTTCACAGACAAATGGCACACTTTAACGACTATTGACGACGGGAAGAACACACAGAGATCGCTTAAATTAAGAAAAAAAAAAAAATAGAATCTACTATAAACGATTGACCATCATTAGCAGATTCTTCAGGGATTTGGCGAACATTGAAAGAAATGAATGTGTTATTTGTGACAATAATCGACCTGTTGAACGTAAATGGTTTTGTCAAGATAGTTTTGTCCCCGCTTTGCGGTTTTGGGGGCAGATTTTCGTAAAAAGAAAGGTAGAACTACCTTTTCACGGCTTCTGCAACGTGTTTTGTTATGTGCAGGGTTTGCTGAAAGCTCCTATTTCAACACTATCAAGAAATTTTACAGTTGCTGTATGTAAGGAGACAGGGATTCAGAAAATCGGGTTATTCTATGGCTGCCAGCGAATAGTAGGTGGCGCAGTGGTAACACACTGGGTTCACGCGTGGGAGATCACTGACCGGGCAGCCACATTTATGTTTTCCTTGCCTTCCATTCATCACTTGGCTTGGTTCCTTTAGAAGGATACGATAGATTTCTTTCCGCATTCATCCCCAGTCCCACATGGAGCTCCGTCTCGAATGGCCTCGTCGTTGATAAAGGTGCTGAACTCCTGAAATGGCGAGTTTTCGTTGTCGGTTGTATTGCTGTTTATTTTCCACTGTTAACCCAATTTCAGAGGTAAGTCACTGCATGAGAACAGGCTACGGCCGCTGGCTTATTGCGATCAAACGTGAAACGTATGGCTCATAGTTATGCGTACAGTTTGTGTAAACTCAGCTTCAATGGAGTAGCAGAAACGATCGCACCCGTAGTGCGAGTCAGCTGCAATAAAAAGTCGTACTGCCGGCAACCGTCACACATCAGAAACTGAGTACACGTTGAGACGTTGTTCTAATTCGTGGCAGCTGAAACAGAGAAGTTATTCAATTCTGAGTACGAAATTTTTCGGGACATCAACCTTTCGACAATTAAGACGTTGTCCGAGGAGCAGCTGACAGTTGCTCTTGACGAAGACGATGGTGATAATTGTCGAAAGCGTGAGTTTTTTTGCAGAGTGTTGATGCAGTAATAATTCCGAGAATGTTTTGTACAGAAGCCAGTTTTATTTTCACATTAAATGTAAATAACTTTCTTTAGCCATAATTAGAAAAAAAATATGTAGTCATTTTACCAGAGCTATAGTACACTGTATGTACAGTATGCGATATTTAATGAATGAAAGTCTATCAACTGTCAGTACTTCTATATCAGTGTTACTGCCGCGTAATGAACATAATGAAATGAAATGAGATGATAGTATGTCATTGTTGGCCGTGAGGCCCCATGCAAGGGGAGTTCTGCCGCCGTATTGGTAGTCCTTTTTAGTGGACGCCACATCGGCGACTTGCGGGGTCATGGTTGATGATGGACACACAACACCCAGTCCCCTGCCAGGAATCGAACCCGGGCCCCCTGCGTGATATGTGGAAACGCTACGGAGGCAGACAATGAACATAGAATGACAGTCTTAACTTCGGGCATTGGCAGCTAGTGTTAGAGGACCATTGCCTTTCGCAGTATGTATAAATGACCCAGTGGATAAGGTCGGAAGTTCCATTGGCCTTTTCGCGGATGATGCTTTTGTACACAGAGAATTCGGAACACTAGAGTATTGGAGCGAAATGCGGGAAGACATGCAGACCACCAATGCTTGATGCAGCGATTGGCAGTTTACCCTTAAAACAAACAAATATTACGTATTGTGCGGAAATATCCATGACTGTATGATTACATGAATGCAGAACAATCACTAGAAGCAGTCGGATAATATCTGGGAGTTCGTGGAAGGACTACGTTAAACCAATATGAAAGGTAGTTGTGATACTGAGTTTCATTGGAAGAATCCCCAGGAAGACTAGTCCACCCACGGAGGAAGTACTTACAAAACCCTGACAATACTTCAATTGACTGGGGGTAAGAAGATGGAAAGAAGAACAGCACTTTTCGGCACAGGTGTATTACTAAGCGCGGAAACTTCACGGAGACGTTCATCCAGTTCCGATGCAGGCGTTAAAAGGGAGGCGCTTATGAATCACGGTTAAAGTTCCATGAGCGTACTTTTCTAGGAGAGTCAACCAACAAGTATTATTTTCCCCTACGTATATCTAACTAAAAGACATGGCGCTAAAATTAGAAATATTGTACCTTGCACTAAAGATTGTCAACAGTAGCTCTTTCGACAGGCAGCTAGAGACTGCAACAGGAAAAATGGAGTGGGAAGGGGGATGTTGACAGTGGACAATTTGTCCGCAGCTGAGAAGAATACGCCTAGAGGGAATAAGGATGCGTGTCGTGTGACTTGGTCCAAACAGAATAGTTGAATGCTGTTCTAAAAAGATTTCTGCCAATGCAGTACGTCAACATTGTAACTGCGGATGACGAAGAGGTTCGATTGACGAAAACGTATTTGTTCGCAACGTCCAGAACTAGGGCTTCCTAGTTCTGGGTCGACAGACGCCGGTAGACATCGGCTCGCCAATGTTGTGTTTCCGATCGCTGCGACCATTGGCGATCTAGTAGGCATTACGAAGTAAGCGTATCTGCAGTGCGAGTTCTCCTTAACGAAAGCGCTTCTTATCCCTCGACCTTTCCCCACCCATCGTCTATTCCTCCTGTGCTGGGAGTCTGTGGGGAGAGCTTGTTCCCTCCTCGACCACCCCCACCCGCTCCCTTCCCTCTTCCAGACGTTTTGAACAAACTGAACCTTTCTAGTGCACTGATACTTCCGAAATAATAACGGCAAATTCTCTAGTTTTGTGGGATACTGATGCCACGCACTCGACTATTGGAATCTGTTTTTTATCAGGATACACTTTTCATTTTGTTCAGTTAAATCATCTTCACTGGTTTTGCTGGGCTTCTCGTCAGTTTATTGTTTTCAACATGAATGTCATATCTGCATGCTCGTTTCACCATAATAATTTTCTTCACGCGCACAGATACTTCAAATAAAAAACAAACATGAACGGCGAACAATAAAATACAACCAGACTGACCATGAAGTCTTACAAAGCCACAGAAAGGATTGTTCCTTCTATCCCCAGCCCACTGCTTTAAGAGACACAACATGATGTGGCGTGCGGAGTATAGATGTAGATGTTACTCTATAGATGCAGACGTTACTCTCATAAACAACAGGAATGCTTCAGAGAAATTTGGAATTTCAGTCTCGAAACCCCTTTTTAATATATGGGGAATCTTTTGATGATACCAAGTTGCCACTCTGTTGTTACACTACTGGCCATTAAAATTGCTACACCAAGAAGAAATGCAAATGATAAACGGGCATTCATTGGACAAATATATTGTACTAGAGCTGACATGTGATTACATTTTCACGCAATTTGGGTGCATAGATCCTGACAAATCAGTACCCTGAACAATCACCTCTGGCCCTAATAACGGCCTTGATAGCCTGGGCATTGAGTCAAACAGAGCTTGGATAGCGTGTACAGGTACACCTGCCCATGCATCTTCAACACAATACGACAGTTCATCAAGAGTAGTGGCTGGCGTATTGTGACGAGCCAGTTGTTCGGCCACCATTGGCCAGACGTTTTCAATTGGTGAGAGATCTGGAGAATGTGCTGGACAGGGCAGCAGTCGAACATTTTCTGTATCCAGAAAGGCCCGTACAGGACCTGCAACATGCGGTGGTGCATTATCCTGCTGAAGTATAGAGTTTCGCAGGGATCGAATGGAGGGTAGAGCCACGGGTCGTAACACATCTGAAATGTAACATCCACTGTTCAAAGTGCCGTCATTGCGAACAGAGATGACCGAGACGTGTAACCAATAGCACCCCATACCATCACGCCGGATGATACGCCAGTATGGGGTTGACGAATACACGCTTCCAATGTGAGTTCACCGCGATGTCGCCAAACACGGATGCGACCATCATAATGCTGTAAAGAGAACCTGGATTCATCCGAAAAAATGACGTTTTGCCATTGGTGCACCCAGGTTCGTCGTCGAGCACACTATCGTAGGCGCTGCTGTCTGATGCAGCGTCAAGGGTAACCGCAGCCATGGTCTCCAAGCTGATAGTCCATGCTGCTGCAAACGTCGTCGAACTGTTCGTGCAGATGGTTGTTGTCATGCAAACGTCCCCATCTGTTGATCCAGGTATCGAGACGTGGCTGCACGATCCGTTACAGCCATGCGGATAAGATGCCTGTCATCTCGACTGCTAGTGATACGAGGCCGTTGGAATCCAGCACGGCGTTCCGTATTGCCCTCCTGAACCCACCGATTCCATATTCTGCTAACAGTCATTAGATCTCGACCAATGGTGAACCGCAATCGCGATAAGCTACAATCCACCTTTATCAAAGTCGAAAACGTGATGGTACGCATTTCTCCTCCTTACACGAGGCATCACCACGACGTTTCACCAGGCAACGCCGGTAAACTGCTGTTTGTGTATGAGAAATCGGTTGGAAACTTTACTCATGTCAGCACGTTGTAGGTGTCGCCACCGTCGGCAACCTTGTGTGAATGCTCTGAAAAGCTAATCATTTGCATATCACAGCATCTTCTTCCTGTCGGTTAAATTTCGCGTCTGTAGCACGTGATCTTCCTGGTGTAGCAATTTTAATGGCCAGTAGTGTACTTTGGGGTGAAGATAAGAATAAAACAGCGTTTCCGGAGAGCGAGACACACTGCATGGGCAGCACTTGTGATGGATCTCCGGTGAGCGCAAGCTCGCGCGGCTTCTCCCAGGTCAGGGACCCCGCTGCACACCCTGAAAGCCGTCGGCAGCGCGCCTGTATTTCCGGCGGACCTCCCCGTGAGGAGCGCATGCGCGCTTGCGCCGGCGGCGTCAGCGCCGGTCCCTCCCCGTGTGTCTCACTGTGGACGCAGCCGCCGCGACGTCGTAGCGCCCGCAGCAGCGGTCAGCGGCCGCCGGCATGATCGGCCTCTGGTCCTTCAAGAACCCGCGGCTCCGCGACCAGAAGTGCGAAATCCTGCTTGGTACGGACACGCTACATACAACGTCAAGCATGCTTGTTGCTCGCTCGCGCTCTGTAAACTATTACAATTTTGAAACTTCCTGGTAGATAAAAACTTGTGTGCCGGACCGAGACTCGGAACTCGGGACCTTTGCCTTTCGCGGGCAAGTGCTCTACCAACCGTTACAATTTTCTTCGATGCTTTTCTTTGCATTGTTGCGATTGCCTGATTGCACGTCTGCTGTTTCGCTGTGTAGATGTGATTCGGCTAGTTGATTGTGCTTCACCAAAACTACTTGGCGATGAGTTCCTATGAGAGTTGTGTACGCCATAATGTCGAATTTGTTATTTTCCGAAGGTAACAGGGAGCTTACTTGACGACATATTTGTTTAATAGCCACGTTCTGATTTGTAGCAGTGGGTGTTCGTACCTTAGGATGCAAACTCGGAATGCGATTGTGGCTAGTGTAGTCACAAACGCAGACTGTGGCATTGCCATTAACGTTATCTGATGGTGAAAAGTAGAAAGATGAAAATAGTTCCGCGAAGAATGCCTTACTTTACTAAATCGGTTGTACAGGAGATATGGGGGGAGACGCCACGATGTAAAGACTACTAGGATATAAGTATGTATGAAAAAAGTGCTGACAATAAATATTTCATTAGCGATATGTATATAAGGCAGCAATTTTTGCGGAAAACACGAAAAAAATACCTACTTTGCGAAAAATTCATAAAAGGAGCTCTGTTCAGAAAATTCAGGTACTTTGTCCACAATTTTTTTTCCACGCTTACCTTATACTTATTGTGCATGTTGTCCTCGAAATACTCTCTTCCGCAATTGATACCCAACTCTCAAAGCCGTTTCCACTTCCGGAAGCAGTCTTGGTACGCCTCTTGCTGTTTCGCGTAAAGCACCGACTGTTGCAAACCTTCGTCTTTTCCACGGGGTTTTCAACTTTGGAAATAGAAAAAAAGTCCGCAGGGGTCAGGTCTGGAGAGTATGGAGAATGAGGCAGCACGGTGATTGAGTTTTTTGCGCAATAGTCATGCACCAACAGGGATGAACTTGCAGTGGTTATTGAGATGCGCCGGTCGTTGTGACCGAGCGGTTCTAGGCGTTCAGTCTGTAACCGCGCGACCCCTGCGGTTGCAGGTTCGAATCCTTCCTAGGGCATGGATGTGTGTGGTGTCCTTAGGTTAGTATGGTTTAAGTAGTTCTAGGGGACTGATGACCTCAGAAGTTAAGTCCCATAGTGTTCAGAGCCATTTGAACCATTTATTGTGATGCAAGAGCCATTAATTGGCTTTCCACATTTCAAGCTGTTTCCATCTCACATTTTCTCGCAGGTATCACAACACGTCCTGATAGTACCATTGATTAACAGTTTTTCCATGTGGGATGAATTATGATGAACTAATCCTTCAAAATCAAAGAAAACTATCAGCACATTTGACCGGACCTGATGAGTTTTTGTGGTCTTGGGAGCCTTTCCCGACCCACTGCGAAGGTTGAACGTTGGACTCAACATCGTAACCTTACAGCCACGTCTCATCACCAGTTATGATTCTCTTAAGGAACATCTCGTTCTCATTTGCGCGCTGCAAAAGCTCTTGACAGATTGCGTGGCGAAGATGTTTCTGATCTTGTCACATGAGCCGTGGGACCAACTTGGTGGCAACACGATGCATTCCAAGATGCTGTGTAAGGATGTTCAACTGAAATGTTACTTTCTTCTGCAATCTATCGAGCTGTCAGTTTTCGATTGGCACGTACAATTTCGTTAACGTTCCTGACATGAGTGTTATTGGTAGATGTCGATGGGCGTCGTTGACGAAAGTCATCTTTAACTTCCGTTGGACGTTTTTAAACCTCGTGAACCATTCTTAACATTTGAGTACGGCTTCAGCACCCGTGACCGTAGGCTTCCTGCGTATTTTGTGTGTGTCTATAAAGGTTTTCTCTAGTTTCACGCAAAAATTAATGCAGATGCATTGCTCCTCCAATTCTGCCATCTCGAAATTCGCAACCCTGTGCGACACAATGTTGTACTCAATACATCACTGAACAATAACTAACGGACATAGAGCAATGAAACTTCTAGTAGTTAAAAATTAAACACAGGCGTCTGCAGGGATGCCAACCGCATTTCGCTTCAACAGCGTTTGGCCCGAAATTACGAATGTTCTGGAATTTTTTTGAAGAGACTTCTTACTTGCTGTTCATTACTGGGCTGCAGTGTCTCTACAGAAACGGTCAGAAAATCGATTTACTTTACGGAACTCCAATTTAAAAGATGTCTAAAAGAGGAAACTTTTCAAGAACACGTGACTTCGTGGCCAGAAGTGTAAAAGCATTCTGGTATTCCATTATAATTTTCTTCGAGACCTTTTTTCCATTTTTAATTGCGATTATTAGCTGTTACTTGTGCCTCTTTTGTGTGTGTGTGTGTGTGTGTGTGTGTGTGTGTGTGTGTGTGTGTGTGTGTGTGTGTGTGTGTATTTTGGCGAGATTTGTGTACGCGTTAACTAACGTGACAACATTATTGTTTACAGCCAGTTGTGAATCAAAGTGGTGAGCGTTCTTCGCTCACAGTGTAAATGTGAAAGCGGTTGCTGTTAACTGGGGCGTCGGCTTACTATTGACATAATTAAAGTTTGTTTATCTCCCCCACATTTTTTCATCACATGGCATCCACAACAACTAATAAAAGCTCTTTAAAAAAAAAAAAAAACGTAGGACCAGTAGCGCTGCAATTTCTACACGACTGGTCGTTTTAGGTGTTCACAACAGCTGCAGGTCCTCTGTCATTTGGAGTGCACAAGACACACTTATTTAAAGCTACTGACGGAGTAAAGTGGCGGGACGCGCAGGCAAAATGATAAAATTAGAGGTACAGAAATCATGGAAGAAGAGACACGATACGGAGGGTTCTAGCATACCAGTATCTGTCCGTAAAAACGAATAAAATTGGTGACAATAAATAATTTTAATATAATGATATTCAGTTTTGCTACAATATGAAGAATCCAAAATGTGCCTACTTGGGGAAATTTCTGAACAGTTGTGTACAATGCAACGCTTAGAAACATGATTCTGTCTTTGGGACTCAGTGTTCAGTTGTGTTAGATTAGTGTGGGTTTGAATGACAAGACGTTACGAAGAAGGAATGCTTCGTTGAGATTCGACTGTTTTTACTACTATCACTGTGTAGACGAGTTGTGGAACAGTACAGATTTTATTGTGAATAAATACTGTCAAAAGTGAGAGAATGTGGGAAATATGCAACAAAAGAACCGTTCTTATTTTTGAGCACACGGTAGCATCGTTTAACTGTTGCTAGACGCTCAGTCACTGTCAGTACTTCACATTCTAGGATACCGGAGGGTATATTACGGAAACAGAGTTACAAGTTTTTTTCGTGCAAAAGAGCTGTAGCATTCGAAATATAATCGACTAAATTGTGACATATATGCATCCGCAAATAGCCCGGAGCGCGTCGTGCGGTAAACAGAGAAGTGAGATTTTGCTTTATTCTTAAAGCGATGATGTTCTTTTTTTATGCATTGAGGATGACGCCTTCACCTGAGTTCATAGGAAACATTTTATTTGGTGCCGATGTCGGCATTGTATCACATCATCCCGAGGCCCCTGAATACTGTTAATATACCTTTGCTGTAGTTGTACAAAATGCTTTTCAAACTATCTATACTTAGTATTGAAACTGGTCGCATATAAATTCCATTAAACTGAAACAGTTACAGTTTTCATATGTGCATGTGACGTGCATAGTGTTAAAACCTTAACAAAAGAAAAGACCTGTTGTTAATGTGTATACTATATCATAATTTTAGTTGTAATAAAATCAGACAACCTGCAACACAGATGTTATAACGGGTAACAGCAGTGAAGGCACCCGAAGTAACTTGATGTACATGGGATGATTGAAAGTACGGGGCTACGTCAGCCTGTGTAGGGGGTCGTAGTCGCCTTGTGACACTGGGGCAGCGCATAACGTCACTTACGTGAGGTGGTACCTGAATGCATCATAAATATGAAACCTGACGTGTAGCAAAGGTAGTTAAATGGCTTGATCGTATGGTAAAACGCTTCAGTGCAGAGCAGAGCCATTATTCGTACTGAATAGATTACACATATCTATTTAGGATGTTCCACCTACTCCTCTCCGTTATAAAGGCGTCTTTCATTGGTTGAGTGCTGCACGTACAGGATCATCCACACCAGGTAATAGCTCGCATATTAGCTTGCTTTGGCTCTAGGGGATGGAGCGTCGTGAATAGCCACGGGGAGAGAGCGAGAGAGAGACAGACAGAATAAATACAAAGCTGATATTTTGCTGCGAGGCTTTTCTTTTTGCAGATAAGCCATCATATTCGAGTTCACAATGACGAATCTGTGGCTAGCTTCCGTTAGTTGTTATTACTCGTCGACATTAAATGACGCAAATCGACGTACTCTTGGTTTTAGCTTATTTGCTCGGTGGGTTTTTTAATTTGCTTTCAATTCTCTACGTAGGGCGGACTTTTCGAGTAATGGCCTATTATACGAGTCAGAGTTAGTGCTGCAGCGAAATTTCCAGTTGGGAATATGTGGGAGGCGATTTACAGTTTCGGCATTTGTCTTATGACCTAAGATAACCTCCCGACAAGCTTGCTGAGCTCCAGAGAATAGTAATTGCAAACCTGCCAACTTTTGCGGTTTTCCTGATGGACGGCGTCATTTTACGACTGCGCAGACAAAACTTTGAGACATTAACATTCGATAATCACTCCACTTCCGTACAATCGATTCTTTGCGTGGGGCGAAGACAAGCCTCTTATAGTCGATAAATCGTTCTTTGACATGATTGGCCCTAACCGTGTGATGTTTGTGTCGTCATTGGAACTGAATTAAAAGGCGAGCTAACAGTTTTTCCATATGAATCTTACGTGTCCACAGGCTCTGCTCCCCAAGTTCTTTGTTCCGCTTGTTGTGCTTTCACCCATACATTTGTTGCGCGCGCGTGTATGTGTGTGTGTGTGTGTGTGTGTGTGTGTGTGTGTGTGTGTGGCGGGGGGGGGGGGGGGGGGGGGGTTCTTACCATGTGCATATCCTTTGTTCACCAGGTTGGGGTATTGTTCATTTAATGGTTTAAGACTTTATGTGCTTTGACATGTTTCAAGGAAGTGTTTGACTGCTTTGAGTGTTTATGTTATAATTTTGTGTAACGTTCAGTGATCCAGGTTCTTTGTGATATTTCACTGCATATCGAGACATTTGCTCTCGGACATATTGATATGCTGTATTCCTCTTGTAGGATTCAGGAATAAATCCAACAAGAAACAGTACTTCCAGACATCTAAAGAATCATGTTCTTTTGATTTTCTCAGCATACTAAAATCAAGAAAGGAAGAAAAATTGGCTTTTTGCTGTGGGTATGATATTAATATATCACATGGTGAAAGAAACGATTTAATTAATTAAGTGAAGAACGGTAAATACGTAAGTTACGTTAAAACGAAGGAAAATAATACGAAAATCAGCACCTTTTTTGCCAAGTCTGCTTACCTTGACATTGACGTAATTAGGGCCAAGTGTGTGTTTATTTCCATTTTGATGGAACAAAGTGTTCCCTTAAGTTCCAACTAATCATGCTGCCGCTTTATTTAAGATGATCTTTCCCACATCAGAAGTTGATAAGAAATACAGTTGTGGACGCACGAGAACGACAATCATTGTAAATAAAATAGCAAAAATTGCATCATTTGAAATTGTTAAGTGCCTTCAGAACGGACCTCCCTTCTCTCTCTCTCTCTCTCTCTCTCTCTCTCTCTCTCTCTCTCTCTCTCTCTTTCTTTCTTTCTTTCTTTCTCTCTTTCCCTAACGGGTGGAAGCAATGATACGAATGCCAAGTTGTATACATTCTATGATATTCCGCTAGAAGAAGTAGTGAGGAATGTGCTATCCATACCAGCGTTAGACGGGGACTCAACAGGGCGAAACATAGGTAACCTGATGTTATCACAGCCGACTTCTCATAACATACCAATTGAAAACTGTGCGGCTTTCTGCTCCGACAATGCTGCTGTTACGATAGGACACAAAAACTCGGTTTCAGCAGTTCTGAAGGAAGTTCAGCCAGGTATTGCCATCATAGGTTGCATTTGCCACCTGATTAATCCAGCATTTGAAAAAGATGCTGGAAGATAACCACTTAAACTTGATGAGGTCCTTGTTGATATATCTTATTTCTTAGAGAAGAGTGTCAAAAGAAAAGAATGCATTCAGAAATTACAGAACTTGCACAATAAACAGGTAAAGAAAATTCTGAAGCTTGTACCTACTAGGTGGGTCCTCAGGCAAATGTTCAGATAGACTACTGGACCAGTGGGATCAGCTTATTTCTTTCTTCATGGAGGAAACTTTCAGAATACCTAGAGTTAAACAAAGCGGATCCAAAGAGTACGAGGAAAAGAGAATTCTTGAGTCTGCTACTTCACATGCCCCTAAAAACATTGCATATTTTCCAAATGTGATAAACCCTCCCCAAAAAGCAAAACTGCTACAACACATGATGAAAAATTGTTTATGTTCCTGTTCTCAAACTTGAAGAAGGCCTTTTACAGTTTCCTTCATGTGACTATTCCTGTATTTGACAAGTTGAATGTTCCTCTTCAAACTTCTTCCCCACAAGTTTACTTTTTATTAAAACTTTATAATGGATTTGCTAAAGCAGTTGTTCACCAAGTTTGTAAAGCCCAAAATTGTCAAAAGCTCCTCATTGCTTGAAGTTGAGTGCAACTTGATTCAAAATCAAAGAAATGATGATGAGTTAGTTATTGGCATGCAGACTTCGAACATAGTGAATGATCTCCAGGATACAGATAAATCCATTTTCTTTTCATCGGTGAGAAACTACTTTTGTACTGCCTGTGACTACACCTTCAACAAGTTTACATTCAAAGATGATGTGTTAAAGCATGTTCAGGTTGCTAGGTTAGACAAAATTGAAGGTGCACATGTTTCTTCCATTCGTTTTTTCATAGAAAAGTGTCCTCTCTTGTTATGCAAGGAAGAGAATGAAACTGCCAATGAGCTATCGAATGAGCTTCAGAGGCAGTTGAGAGCTCTTCAGGTAGATGACACTTGGGCTGCAAGTCAGAATGCTACAAGTGATTAGAATTGGTCCCAAATATCAAGAATTCGTGGAGCCGATAGACTTCTTAAGTATAACCTAATTTGTAAAGCAATGCTCTTAATTGTCACAATACCCCATAGAAATGCAGAAAGTGAATGTTTTTTTCGGTCTTGTGAAGAAAAATAGAACAGAATGCAGATCATCCATGTACAATGAACCTCTGGAACCTATTTCTGTTTAGAAGACCAGGGTCTCCAGCCGCTGTTACGACAAAATATTTTCTCAAGACTTTTTGTAGGAAGCTAAGGAGGTCAAAACTGTGACATTAAAGTCGAAATACCACGTGAGTTGCAGTGTGTATTATATTAT